>NC_081407.1:716687866-716987866 GCF_030272615.1 Cryptomeria japonica
AGGATAGGGATGCCTTTTTCTATTAAGATATTTATATACACCAGATTGTATATCATGATCTATACAATCAATGTAAAGGCTCGACGACATACAAGCTTAGATGGAAATGTATGAGATGTCATTGATACTTGCTCTGACAGTATAATCATGGTGACTTTAGCTTTTAAGTTTTGTTTCGTATATGAATTTTTATGTACTCTGAAATATCTGGTTACTCCACCTACCCTTCAGGTTATTGTAGCTTTGGTAATCTCTTATATTGATATTAAAACTACAGTGGCGTATGTGGTCCCAAAATAAGAGATGAATCAGGGTACAATACCCTTTATGGGGGGGTGATTTCAACGACTAAAAGTGGAAGGTTGAATTTAATTGTTGACAATTTATTGATAAGCAAGGCTTTACAATGCTACTAAAAATGGCCTTGGTTGTAAGGTGTGTTAAGGTACTCTATTTTGCAAAATCAAGGAACTCAGATTGCTTCTAAATGAGCTAGTAGGAGTAAGAGGGCTCGTGTGCAGGCATAATCCCAGTCTCTATGATTCATATGGCATGGTATACCTTAGCAAGGAAATCTAAAGAGGTCTGGTCCTCAGCATATAGGATGTATAAAGGTTGATCTTAAGATATTTCCATTATATCCCGGAAATGAATGTAACCAGGAATGTATGTTTCTTGGAGAATAAACATTAGTTAGGTAAAACATCAATTTGACTTTTCTGATCCACTAAAAGATCTGGGCTAGACCAGAGGTTTTCTTCCCTCCATTCTTTCCTACTGGTGCCCACACATCAAGGAGGTGTAATATTCATTTTTACAATAAAATTTCGGCTTTGGCCTTTTATTGATCAAAAAAAAAGAAAAAAAGAGAGAGAAATCAAATGGTTTTCTTTGTCAACTTGAATCTAGTGGGTGTCACTTGGACTAAGCTCTAAAATAGGGTATGACATATATCACAACATAATGGAAGGGGATTTTATGAGATGTTATAGATGCAACTACCTTGGTAGACATGTGTGCAAAATGTGGAATCATTTTCATGGCACTTTACTTGTTAGTTTGTCTCTCTTTATATCTCTTTTATCTTCTCTCCCTTTGCCTCTTGATCTCTCTATCTCTCTACATCTTTCTGCATCAATTTGTTTCCATCTTTGTGTGTGTGTGTGTGCATGTGTCTACACACACACACACACACACACACACACACACACACACACACACACACACACACACAGATATATATATATATATATATATATATATATATATATATATATATATCAAGTCGAACAACACTAGCAATCTAATTTTCACATGTTTTTCATTCCAAACTGCAAGAGAATAATGATAAATACACCTACATGTAGACTGAAAGAATGAAATAAAAATGGGTACATGAAGATCTTCCACTTTAACTTTTTGAAAATTTTGCCCGTTTTAGAGCTCTCAATCATTCTAGGAATGCATATAAATAAGCTTCAACGCCAGTCTCTATTCCTTCAAAAGCCACACCCTTTTTCCAATATCAATTATCCCTTTCTTTGCCTCTGATAAAAGATGTCAAATTTTGCCTTTCTTACCTCCTTACATTCATTTTTATGCATGGAAAATCTATACTGACTTTACTATTTTAGTCCTATGTTGGGCTTTCTCAATTTGCATCTATTTGGCTAGGAGTTGCATTGTTTTTCCCACTCGATGTTTTGTTTTTCCTTTATTTTTGACCTAAATTGAGCTTCTTTAAAAGCATTGACTTATGCACGAGTAAAGACTAAAGCTTACCATGCTATTGACCACCAAAATTGTTGTATGGCTTTAAAAAATCTATGCTTTTTATTTATAGTTTCACTTTGCATTTGATAAGGCTAAAAATAGTATTATTTATATTATATAACGACTTTCAATATATTTAGTTTTTTATTAGAATATGTAAATGTGTCTATATATAAACTGATAAATTACATATATGTATATAATTTAATGAACAAAAGTAGATAATTACATAAAAAACAATTCAAATAATTTTTTTTCAATAAGTCAATTATGCAATCATGATAAAACAACGATATATAATAAAAGTAGTGATTTAATTTCCTGAACATATCATTCGAAAACAAACTCAATGTAAGAATTTGCATGTCTATAAACATCATTTGCACGTTATGTTAAAATCAAACTACACATTCATGAAATTGCAAAATACACAACAAAACATCATAATGCAATATGATTGTACTAGGTGAGTGTGTGCAAGTACATTAGATTCCATCATGCTTGAATTCTTGCCAAGTGGCTAAGCCACTTCTACCTCAACCAAGTTCTCATCTTTAATGTGTACCTACACTCATGTAGTACCCCTACCGTAATCGATCTCTAACCTTGGCTTAATCTTGATTAGTTAATCGTAATATGATGTTACAATCAGATGTTTGATTTCACGCATAGCTATTGATGTGGTTTTCTCACTAGTTTTATGCTAGTTGTTTAGTGTTCTTATTTCAGGGTATTACATCGAGCTAACACATTCATTAGGTTATTATATATGTATGCATGTATGATCGTTGGTTGCAGGAGATTTCAGGTACGAAGTTGCATGAGTGCGAGGTTCGTCGTCACCTGGTTTTGCAGGTTTGAGCATACCCTTTTTAATCCCTAGAGTCGGATTAGGTGGTCGTAAGACCCTCGTCGACCTTAGTCGTGCTCAAGTGAGCATCGCCAGTCGTCGTCGGTAATCCCTTCTTGTTTGGGTTGCGAGTCGTCTGTTTGGTTGACCTTCTCGGTTTGCATGCCTGGTGTGTTTGGTTAATCGATTAATTAGTCCTTAATAATTATCTTGAGTAATTATGCGTTTGTGCATTGATGATTAATGGATTAAATTGATTGAGAATTTGTTATGCGATTTTCGTTGTTAATGAATTGCCTGTTTTAAATTGGAAGTAAATTTGAATTAATGACTGATTTTGATTATTAAATGCATTTTGTATATGCGGATGAAAAGAAAGTGATGTATTTTATCGCAATAGACTGATTGTATTCTGTTGGCTTTTGGAAATTAGAAAGATTAAATTTTTGTTGCTTGAGAAATCGATTTTGTTTTGAAAAGCAAGTTATATTGTTGATATTGTTGAAAAGGATTAATTTTATGAATTATTTTGTAAATAAAGGTTTTTATTCCAAATTAGAGTTATTTTGGGTCAACTCTTCCATATAACCCAAATTTGGGGAAATTTGGAGGGGATGGACATTTTTGGTAGAGATTTTGGTTGGGAATGAAAATTGGAGGATTTTGGGAGCTGAAGATTGGGGCTCTCCTTCAGCCATGCCAGGATTGCGTATGAAGGTAGGGTTTATCCAAATCGTTCTTCCTTGTGGTTGTGGAAAGGATTGCTTGTTGCCAAATTCAATCTTTGATTGTTTCCAGTTTTAATTGGATTTGTGAGTTTAAATCCATGTTTTAGCTGTGTTCTTCAAGAAATTGCATGGCTGTATCATTACGTTAAAATGAATTTAATTGAGGTGTGTTTTTCCTCATGATTGTTTGGGCGTTTGAAACCCCTTCGTGTTTAGGAAAGGATGAAACCACCAAGAAATTGTTACCGAACCAGTCCCTCTTTAAATCGAATTTATTTTAAATCGAAATTTATACTTTTTCCTTGTGCTGGGCGTTTTGTGCTGGGCGTTTTCGCCGTGCTTAAACCCGTGCGTTTTGTTTTATAATGTCGAACTATGTTTATTTTAAGGAAAATGAAATCATGGATTAATAATATCGAACTGTGTGTTCAATGGGTTTTTTAACGCATTTTGTTTTGAGGCGAGCTGTGCGTTTTGGTTGTAACCGAGCTGGGCGTTTTATTTTTTTTTGTGTTGTTTCGGACTGTGATTCGGGGTTTGGGAGAGCGGGGAGCGGAGCTCCACCCGCTCCCCTCCCCTCCCTCGCACGTCCCCCTTGCTCTTCCCCTAACCCCCGCTCCTTTCCCTGTATCTGGCTGCAGACCACGGCGGCTGCGACCCACGATGGTGGCCGCAGGGCGCCGCGGCACCTGTGAGCACCACCGTGGCGTCGCCCACGTGTTTACCCAGGCGCTACGGCTAGGGCACGGCCCGCCCTCGCCTAGGGTTTCTATGCGTTTGCTAATGCGTTTCTTTTTCAAATCATAGTTTTTAATGTGTTTTTTTTTTATGTATTTTTTTTTATCATTAAGAAAAAAGATGCATTTGATTATAACATCATGTTTATGTAAGAGATTCTTAATGCTAAGTTTAGAAGTGCTCTTAATTAGGACTAAGAGGCAATATTTTGATAAATGTAAAATTGGATACTAATTAATTCTATAATGGAATTTATAAGTTAGTTATTATCCAAATTCATTTTGTGGCGTATGTATTTTTGTGGTTAAGTTTTAAAATTGATAATTTCGTCATTGAATCTAATTGGCTATATTTTAGCCCAATCTTGGGTTAATAAGTTTATATCATGTGCGTTTGGGAAATGAGTATCTATAATTGAATTTCTTTTATATTTTTAATTCCGTAATCCGTATATGTATCTGGAATTGAAAATATGAAACTGAAGAGGTCGGTTTTAGACCGGTATGTTAATGACGGTTGTTGGAGATTAAATGTATCTTTGTTTAAATTGCGTAATGGTTGTCTGAATTTGATTAATATGAATTGGTTAAATCTCCTCCTGGCTTAACTTGCCTGTTCGATGCTTGAACCTTAGGAGTTAGAAAACCAAGAACAAATTATCCCTTGATGAGGTAGATAACTGTAAGTTGTTTTAGATCTGGTAGAAGACTTGATCGCCTTGTAATGTTTATATCAATTTGAGAAATATTGTCCTTTCTGATTATTGCTTCGCGAGTTTAATTTCTGTAATCGCCTTTAATTATGAAAGGGCATGTTTTGCTTTGTTTAGTAGGACCCTGTCGTATGGATGATTTGGTGTTCCTGTTTTAGTCCTCGATTTCCGAGTTGACTGTTGTATTGTGGTAGTGTCGTTTTGATCATCTCCTCCTTGTGTGTGAGTCGAATGATGATTCGTGGTTAACCCTAGTTGTCAGGTCTCTAGTCAGAGTACCGTCAGTAAGTGATTACCCTTGAGTCGTGTTTGACCAGATGATTGTATCTCTCTTCTTGAACTCCGTTCGTCTGACCATGTGTATTCCGTGGTTGAGTTCGTCTGAGTTAGTCTAGTGTCGTATGGGAAAGTGGCTTTCGATTGGGGGCCGCGCCCAAAGTGGCTGCTGGATAACCCGTCGAAAGTGAGTCTAATAAGTGATAACCTAAGTAGATTAGAAAATAATTTATAAATAAGATAATGTGCCTCACACATGGGATGAATGCTATCATAGATTCGGCATGCTGTGAGAAGGCCTGAAATGGCAAACCATCTTCCTTGTCTTCACGAGAGGATGTGTGGGTCCACATGAGGCTTGGATGGGCCGAAAGTTCGGATTAGGTTGCCAGGGTTACCAGTGTATGGGCCGGGACCTATGAAGACTTGCCATGGTAGCCATACCAGGTCATGTGATGACACTTGTCCCTACGTTCGCTAGTGTGTTGTTGTTTTGTCCTATTTTGAGTACCTTTGTGAGTCGTCCTTTGTCGCTGCCCTTGTGAGTATCGGTTTCATGTTAGACCCTGGGGTGGTGATGGTTCAGTTTTATGGATGCTCACTTGGACCTTTGTATTAGCTTTGATTATGTTCAGCTGGATCCTGTTCTTTGTAAGGATCGTTTATGTATTTATTGACCGATGCGGTCGCTTGTATATTGTTTGTATATCGCCTGGATGGATGGATTGTATGGTGTAATCCCTTGTACTCTTAACCTTATTATTTATCAGAGGGGGTCTTGCAGTTGAGCAGACCCGGAGATGTAGCCCTTTAGGGGTGAACTCCGAGATCATTATGGTGTTTTTGTGGCGTATGCTCTTATGTTTCCTTTATTCAGCTTTATCATGTATGTTTAATTTATATTGTATGTTTAAATGGATAATTGGAATTAATTCTAAATGCTTATATTCAATTCTATCTTGAATGCCATGTGGATCGAATGCATAATTGGTTGAGATGCGATTTATCGTAATGCATGTGTGAAATCGTCCCTTTAATGCAATAAGTTAGAATATGGAACAATGTATCTTAGAGTAATGAATTATACTCAGTTGTTGTTAAGAAATTTAAATATGCTTGGAAAGACCTCTTATGTTTATGGTGAAATTCCTAGTGTATTAGAACGTTAAATGTATGGTTTGTAATTCTAAATGAAAAGATTGAATGAAGTTTATGAATGGATCTTAAATGATGAATCTTCGCTTGTGAATTACATTTCCCTCTTTTGAAAGGAATTATCCTGAGTATGAATTATCTCGTTGTAAGATATTCAGCTAATGGATTAATTGTGTGAGTTAGTGAATCGTGAAATTTAAGTAATCTCGTTGGGAAACTCTTTAGGAGATTGTTGTTAATGTCTTCCGCTATGTAATCTGAATCTTGTTATCTTGTTGCATCTTATGTGTTGTAACTTTAAAAAAAATAAAATAAAATTGCACTCTATTCTTGTTATTTTGGCTTATCCCTTCGGGGTTTCCTGGCGGGGCATTACAACTCACTTGTATTCAAATTCACGTTAGTAGGTTAGTCCCATAAACCATAGTTGAAGGACGTGAGAGAATTAAAGCCCATAATCATAAAAATGATAAATTAACATTATTTCAATTTCAATTTCAATTCCATGCATTTGAATCAATCATCTAATTTTACCTATCACGTTCATGTTAAATATCAAAAAATCAAACAACAAAAGTGATGTCCAATAGTCTAATCAAATATGTAATGAATAATAAATGTAAGCATACGATCGAGATGTGATAAAACCAAAGGATAAAAACCCTTTTTTCTTGAGATACTTCTTATTCGAGGAGTGCATTAAAGCATCATGGAGTTCCATGGTAGTTCAGTTCTCCTTTTGCACATTATTTGTTGTATAATTGTATTTTTTGTTATTTATGTTGTAATGATTGTTATAATAATCATATCTTGTTAGAATTTGATTCATTTTGTGCAAATCTATGTAAATTTATAGTTATGGTTGTTGTTTGAGTATGATAAATTGTTGCTATCTAGATATAATTTGGAGAAGGTTGTTATTTATATGAAAATTTGTTATTTTTTATTTAAAATTTGGGAAGGAACATTTCATATTGATTCCCCTCATCATCAAACATCTCAGCCCTTGCAAAAATATTTCTCCTACTTAACAATATTCTCCAAAATCCCTTTAATAGACTCTTTGAGGCTCTATTCATAAATATCCCCAAGGAAATTATACTGAGAAAGAGGATTATATTATTGAAAAAGAACCAACTATTGAAAAATATTGTTCTTACAATTTAATCCCTCCTAAAAAATCCCAATCCCTGGAAAGTGTCTTATTCAAGAATGTAAATCCCCTTCTCTTGAAATTAATCTTATGCATTAAGAATCACCTTCACACAAGGAATCCTTTCTCTCACAAATCTTGACCATCCTATAGTTCACCTTCTGAATATGTGTTTCTTCCCTCAAATCCCCTATTTGAATCCATGATTGAAAATATAACTCAATGGGAGTCATCTGCATAAGTATCTTCAATGGGGCCAAGAATCAACATTAGAGCAATTTCTTTAAATTTATTCATTCTTTAAGCCTTGTTCTCAATATAAGAACAAATAGTTCTCTCAAGATTTGTTACTTTAGATACTTAAGATAGAGGATTATAGATATTACTACTCTTTATTATGATTGTCAATATAAATAAATATGCAAACATATGTTAATCTTATCCCAATAGTTAATCGTGGGAAGCAAACTAGAGATGTTAAGAAGAGTGGTTTTTAAATAGTTACATCTACTATTAGGAAGATGACATATAAAGAAGAACAAATGAAGGACCAACTAAAATATCAAGTAGAGTATTGAAAAGATAGTATGTACATTTTTTACTCAACTTTTTATTGTGTGCATATACCATATTCATTTTCTACCTTAGACATGAAATTACTAGTCGTAGGTGAAATTGGAGGTATTATTCAAGAAACTACGACTTGGAAAGATTACATTCTTTCTTGAGGAATATAAGTTAGAGAAGAGTCCAGTGTATCATATTTTGGGAACTAAGGTGTCTAAACTTTAGTCATTCCTAGCATTGAATTTATTTACGAAATGCAAAAAATATAATTCCTTGCTCATCATATTTTGTCATCTAGTGTGACATGGAATAGTGAGTTGCCTTCAAGTTGATTGGTGACATGGAGGATGAAAAATATATATTTTATACCTTTACACCAAAGTATACATCCCACTTTGGTAGAGATATTTTTCCACATGTTCGCATCTTAAAAACATGTGTAAGTCGTTATTGTTGACAGGTTATAGCAACTTCCCATGACATGTTAGACAAGTGTTAGAAGACATGTTGAATGGATAAAATGGGTGCCTAAGTTTGGGGGCATGTGAGAGGCTTTATAAATTGATATGTGTGTCATTTTCATGCTTAAAGGTGGTTGGTGTTGGAGTAAGTAGGTGACTCCACAACACCCCCAAGATCTTTGAAAGACCAAAACAACTTCCATAAGAGATAATAGCAAGAAATATTGCTTCAACAATGAAAGATTGATTGAAATGATAATTGAGCTTACTGGACATACAAAATGTATATGAGAGAACTTTCTTATTAAGTTCGGGTGATGAGATAGGATGGAAACTACCCTTGATACAAACATTAAATGCATGATGCAAATATTAAATGGTAAGTGACCAAAAGTAAATAATGAAACCTGGCCTCATTATAAGGAACTTCTAGAATTCAACCTAGGATAACTTACTTAGAACCTAAGTAAATTTAAGATGTGAATAGGTTCCCACTACGAACTAGATAGGCCATAACCTTATTCAAACTAACACCCCCTTAAGTGAAACTTAGGGAGAAGTTTATTATGCAATATGAATGCAAGATATAATATGGGTCTCGACAACTAGACTATATTAGGTATCCATGTACAATGCAAATGCAATGCAATCTCTCACATACAAAGAAGGAGAAAACCATGTGGGAAAAAAACTACTCTACAAAAAAGAGAAAATAAATAATAAGATGATGCGTGGATGACTCAATGATACCTCCCAAGGACTCATATACATCATGTTTATATACAATCAAGTTCCCCCCCATAAGAAGGAAAGCAAGAGACTACATAACTCCTCGTAAAGAACAACGCCCTAGAGAAAAAAATAATGCATGAAGATAAAACATGGTCCAAAGTTGAAAAAAACATTCATTCCCTTGGGAAGAATGCAAACCAAGTACAAATTCATGTATGTTTTCCATTTTGTATAGGAATTAGTGGGAAGCAAAATACAAATGTAAGATGATGTCTTTGAAATCAAGTCATATGTCGCCAAGTCCTTACACGATGAAGATGTGTCACAAACCATATTTATCTATAATTATTTTATTAGGAAAATAATGCTTATTTTTCATTTATGAAATTGAAATGAAATGGAAATGGAATTTTTAGTGAAATAAATGATAATGGAATAGGAATTCAATGTGATGAAATGATTTACATTAAGTAAATGCAATTGAATGATCATTATTATTTTTATTATGAAACTAGGAATCATCATTGCTAATGAGCAATTGAGTGCAAGTGAATGCAGAAACAGATGAACACAGATGAAGGCGAGAACATGGTTCAAGTAGGGTTGTTTTAGCTTATGGACTTCGCTAGAATAGATGAAATCAAACACACCACTTTAGAATATATATGTGTATCTGTTTCATGATTTAATTTTGTGATTGAATCAAATCTGAATTGCATAAGTGATTATGAAATGATATGTCTTATTTCAAAGCAAGACATATTCAAATATTAGGTTAAATATGGATATTGATCGTAAATTTATATGTTCTTTGTGTCCAGATATGTGTAATTGGATGAAATATCATACTTATGTGTTCACTTTTGTGTTTTGACAATAGTACACATATATATAACTATATATATATATATGTATATGTGTAGGAGTTCGAATATCAATTCAATCATATATATATATATATATATATATATATATATATATATATATATATATGTATGTATGTATGTATGTATGTATGTATGTATGTATGTATGTATGTATGTATGTATGTATGTATGTACAAAATAAATGAAGTAAAGTAATTAAATATATATATATATATATATATCTATGTATGTATGTATGTATGTATGTACAAAATAAATGAAGTAAAGTAATTAAATTTCATTATATATATATATATATATATATATATATATATATATATATATATATATATATATATGTATGTATGTATGTATGTACAAAATAAATGAAGTAAAGTAATTAAATTTCATTATAATAAGATATATATATATATATATATATATATATATATATATATACATATATACATATATATATACATATATGTATATATGTATATACATGTATACATGTATATATACATATACATATGTATACATATATATACATACATGTATATACATGTATACATGTATATACATATATGTATGTAGATACATATATGTATGTATATACATATATGTATATACATGTATATATGTATATATGTATATATGTATATATATATTTGTGTGTGTGTGTGTAATGTTAAAAGTTAAAAGAATGGCATGAGGATCAAATAACCGAGTTATATATATATATATATATATATATATATATATATATATATATATATATATATATATATATATATATATATATATATATATAACACTAAGACTCATAGAAAACGATATGCATTGGGAGATCAATATCAATATCGACTTATCACCATATCGAACTCATTGAGTACTGTATGCGGTGAAAATGGATAACAACAATATTGAAAGGCTAAATGAATTCAACCACAAAACCCTAGCCTAACAACAACAAAGATCCACCATAACATATGAAGATTACCTGAGACAATGCAAAACAAATGAAATCACAAAGATTATACCATCACATGTCCAATAGGGTTTGAATCTCCATTCTTCCCATCTCCATTGATCTTGCTTGATATATTTGCTCTCAGATTTTATATGTGCACAAGAGCTCAACAAAGAACGGAAATGTGGTTGCAAGTAGGATCGCATATGAAAGTTCAAAGGCGTAGTGTAGTCGAATAATCATCAGGATGCATAGGGTTGATAACGAAGGAAACATCTCCTTATATAGAAGACACTATATGAAATGGAGGGATAAGATTGAGAGGTGTAAAAGATAAATGGTCGGTTATGATTAGAGGGTAGGTAGAGAAAATAATAAAATAATGAAAGGGTAGGTAGTTTAGGAATTAAGAGACGAATGACATGTGTCATAGGTGGAAAAGGCTAATGAATTAATTAAATAAATAAAGATTCATTTAATTAATAGAAGAAGTGGGATTAATTAAATAAATAAGATATTTATTTAATTTAAGAAAAGGATAATTTAAATAAATAAAGGTATTTATTTAACTGAGAAATAAGGCTAGAAGAGGATAAATGAATTAATTAAATAAATAAAGATTTATTTAATTAATAGAAGAATTAGGCTAAAATAATTAAATAAATAAAATATTTATTTAATTAGACGTGACAATTTTATGTGTCTACATTTTGCCCCTCTTTGAGATATAGCAGCTTGTCGCATTGTTTCAAAGAAGATAATATGAATTGATACAAAGTTACCCCAAGATGGGAATGATATGCCCCCTCGAGAGATTGGATGAAAATATTTGGAAATATTGCAGACAATGTCTCGATAAGAAAGAAATGCTAGAATGGATTGACCGGATAGGATAGAGTGACAGAGTCACGGGATAAAGAAGACTGATACAGGAGACTAGGGCTAGGGCTAGGGCAGTCTATAAGATAGACCACGAGGGGAATACATCCTCATTGTCATCCACACATCCAAAAAATCAAAGTGCAGAGAGAAAATAGAGTAGCAGCAGTCAGCAACGATGGCATTGGTGCATAGATTCGATTGCGTTCGTCGATTTCAGAGGCCAGCAGATGCAAGAGAGCCGGTAAGTACCACAAAACCTCCTTGTACTTTGTTGCAATAAATGTTGTCATTAATGCATGTTAGGTATAGCAATAAATGCATTTTAGGTATGTCAAACAAGGTCAAAAAATGCCAAGGCGCATCTGTGTTGGTGCCAGGCGCGTCTAGGTTAGCTAGGCGCGTCTGTGTTTGTGTCAGGCATGTCTGTGCAGGAAAAGGCGTCTATGTCGAATGCGAGTGCATCTGCGTTGTGCAAGTGCGTTTGTGCAATGTGGGCATGTCTATGCAGAGCAGGCGCGTCTATGTAGAGCATAGGCACGTCTGTGTATTTCAGGTGCGTTTGTGCAAAGCAGGCGCGTTTGTGCAATATGTAAGCGTGTTTATGTCACGAAGGCGTGTTTGTGTCAAAATGTGCATTTATGTATTCTAGGGAAAATCGGTAGTTCTGTGATGAACATACGCTGTCGATTGGATAAGTTGCTGAGAGGATACACTCAAGTAGGTCCTCTAGGGAAGACTAAAATAGCAAATAGGGCTAGGATTGACAATTTTGTGATAGAACATACGTTGCCAATTACGAAACTACTCAAGAGGATACACTCAAGTAGAGGCCCTAGGATAGGATAGATCGAGGCACTTTATGATGAATAGTGAGTACCAAGACATAGTACTTTGTGATGAACAGGGAGTACTAATATGAGCAACACTTTGTGATGAACAGGGAGTGCAAAAAATGATCAACACTTTGTGATGAACAGGGAGTGCGAAAACATGTAGTACTTTGTGATGAACATGGAGTACCACTAGGATAGAAGTAACACTTTGTGATGAATACTAGGATAGAGTATCATAAGCACTTAAGATAAAAATTAGCATTTTGTGATGAACAGGGAATGCCACTATGACTGACATGATTGATTTGCTTGACTGCAGGAGTACCTACCTATGCTGGAGTCACGGGAGGGATTCCCATCGACTCAAAGGCTATGACCAGAGCTGAAATTTGAGGACAGAGCCGCGATTGAGGTTATGGGTTTGTGATTCATTCTGTATGTGCCTGATTTTCAGGCGAACATGGGATTGTTGACTGCACTTGCTGAGAGATGGCACTCTGAGGCATGCACGTTCCATTTGCCGATAGGTGAGATGACAGTCACCCTAGAGGATGTATATAGGATTTTGAGGATACCAATTGATGGGGATTTGATACCCTATGATCAAGATGGGGACAGGGATGCCCTGAGATGAGTGTTTCAGGATCTGGGACTAGAGATGAGGGCTGAACATGTGGCGTGGGACACGATGACACATACTGGATTAGCATTACCAGCAGTGCTGGGAGGAGTGATCAGCGAGTTCCTATGTTTGGATAGGGTGACATGAGGGTTGGCTATGGGCTGGGGGAGCACATTGGAGACACTGGTGACACAACATACAAGATATGTCTGGGGACCGTGCGCGCTGACACACTTGTATTATGAGCTTCATCAGTTTGTATACCATGGATCCGTAGGATTGGGTTGCAGAGTGACATTATTATAGGTATGGGCTTATGAGCATCTGTCGGTGACTCAACCAATACATTTCAGAGGCAGGGGCCATGGGCGCAGTTTTGTGCATTTATATGATATGATTACTTCGTAGCTGCGAACCGGGAGACTGGAGCACTGGCGCAAGGACATTGATGAGATTGACACTGTGGTATGGAGACCATACCGAGAGTGCGAGGCGTGGGAGGATGATGCAGTGGAGCTGCCATACACCTTCAAGAGCAAGTATCTGATTGGGCGAACGCCCTATGTACTAGAGAGGCAGTTGGTTGATAGGGTATGCAGGCAATTCGACAGGATTCAGCAGATGCCACGGGGTTCTGGGATGTATGCTCGGACAGTGAGAGATCAGGCACACTTCGGGCCGTTGTTATCATATGATCAGGCAGTGATGCAACTGATAGAGATGGTGCCCATACCTTGGGATATGTGGCCAAAGATAAAGGATGCAAGGATGGATGCAGAGTATACTATATATTTGGCTGAGCATCCTTTTCCACGATTGACAGACCTAGGGGAGTAGATAGATGGAGATGGTGGGGGGGATGAGGATGATGATGGAGATGGAGATGGCGAAGGTAGAGGCCGACGAAGGAGGTGGGGGATGATAGGAGAGAGGAGAGTGGATATGCGGAGAGAGTGTGGGGAGGAGAGATAGGCTCGGGTGGTGAGAGGCCGAGGTGGTTTACCATTATAGGTGCCAGCAGCACAAGGTCCTAGGCAGGTATAGGGACAGGGACGAGGACAGGGACAGGGGCAGCCACATGAGCAGCCACAGGTATAGGCACAAGGGCAGGAGTAGCCACAGGTATGGGGGGGAGAGGAGGAGGAGTAGGATGAGCTACTAGAGTTGAGGGAGATCTGCCAAGGATAGGCAAATGAGATCCAGGATCTAGAGCGGGAGACAACTAGGCTTAGGAGAGAGTTGAGGGACACAGAGCGGGAGCGGGATCAGGCCATTCAACGCTATACAGAGGCTGAGATGACACTAAGGGCAGGGAGGCAGGCAGTAGAGGACACAGGAGCTGGTTATGCTTATATTCTATGAGCCGGGGAGGAGATAGGCTACTGGAGAGACCTATACTATGGAGTTGTGCTACCAGAGCAACGGGCTAGGAGCTTCCGTAGACCATCGCGGATAGCGACAACCACTGGAGGGAGGGACAGGAGACCGGCATCCAACGGTGGGGTTATGGGTCCTCCACCACCACTAGATAGAGGGGATAGGAGAGATGATCTTGGGGCGGGTCCTTCCAGGGCTCAGAATCCATCGAGGCCAGGCGGCTCCTAGAGAGGGAGTTTATCATAGCCTTAGAGGGCTCCCTATGTATCAGTTTTTGTACCATTTTGTATGATGACACCTTCGGGTGATTGTAGCCATATGATTTTGACATCATTGTATCATGACACTTATGATTTTTGATATCTATATGAGATTCATCAATGTGGAAGCTATATGCATGTGTACCTATGTGATGTTTTTATATGTTTTATGATGTATGTTTCTATGTAATGATTATGATATGGATGCAAATATGTACATAATGAAATGCATTTTTTTGTTCTTTTATGTTTTTAAATTTTATGCCTATGCAATTGTGAATGTATTAAATGCAAATGAATATGATAATGCAAATGTAAAATGTGCTAACATGTGTTGTGTGCAGGATGCGATGCAATTGTGATATCTATGCATGTATGAAATGCTTATATGTGGTAATGCAGGTGAAACTACATGAGATGCAAATGTTTTTGTTGTGTCATTATACTTAGTCATGTGATAGAAGGCTACATGGACTCAAGAAGGATGATGGAAGTCAATCAAGAAAGGGGGATGGAAGATAGAAGATATGGAAGTGAAAGAGCTTCTTGTGCATTATCATCATTGAGCTTTATTACGGCAAAATAGGTTATGACAATCGAGGCATATGTTTGACCCAGAAAGTCATTATACCTGTTTGCATGGAGATTAGACAGTCTCAAACAAGGAATGCCACAGTTCATACTAGACTCGCAGTGTCCTCATATCATTATTAAGAGACAATCCGCAGACAACAAAAGAAAAATAGGTGACAATACCCCATCCTCGCCTTTTTAGTCAACGACATCCTGGAGATAAAATCTCTAGTCAGAGACATCTCGGAAAAGCTAAAAGACATGTCACCAAAAATATAAAAAATCAAAAGAAAACCACGACTCGATAGCAACATCCACTATAGTCCTCAAGTTTAGTGTCCCTTGTCACTTGTATAAGTCTATTTGATTGTGGTCACAATGTTTACTTTCACAAAAGGATAGATAGCACTGAACCATAATATTGTCTGAGTCTGTTGAAATATTTGATTTGTTGAAGTCCATTGTTGTTGTTGTACCTCATTTGAAACTGACTGAATCCATGCAACTAAAGCTTTATTGCGGATTGGCGATGCAAGTGTTTCGTTATTGTGGATTGTGTGTGGATAGACTGAAGAAAAGTGGAAGAAACTGTACTCCTCAAAACATGTGATGCTCCCAGTTCCACACCCATCAATAGACTTAGGATTAGCCTTAGCCATAGATAGGATTTGATTTATTATGGATGGAAAGGGTGAAAAGGGGGTTATTATGAATGGCTAACCAATCTTAGGTAGATCAATAACAAGCCATGATGGGAATGGGTAAGTTTGTTATGAATGGATAGGTTGTGAGTGTATGCAAAGTGAAGGATGAAATGGAATCCTGAAGGAAGGAGGAGAAATGTCTCTACATATGGTGTCGGTGACCCGGTTTTCACCATGGCACTTGCCCAGGGCGCCACCGAAGTGGTTTTCACTGTTGGACGAAATGTTTTTCTGTTTTTCAAAAAAAATTTGATTTTTTTGTATTTTTCAATTTTTTGTATTTTTGAATTCAGATACTCTGAAGAGCTATGTGTAAAACCTACGAAGGTGCATGTTGTTGATAGGATCCTCCAAAGGTTTGCCCTCTGTGGTTGAGAGCTGATATGCACCAGATCCATAGGCTATTATAATGATGTAAGGACCAAGCCAGTTTGGTTTGAACTTGCCCTTCTTCTCTCTGTCTTGCTGATTTTTAGGATTTTCTCTGAGAACCAAGTCACCTACCTCAAATGTGTGAGGCTTGACTTTATGATTGTAGCTGTGACTCATTCATTGTTGATAAGCCTTGAGGTGATTAAAAGCAGTTTGTCTTCGTTCATCCAATAGTTCAAGTTCTTGTAAGTGAGAGACCTATAGTCTTCATCACTGATAATGTTTTTCAAAGATACTCGTAAAGAGGGTAACTCGACCTCAATAGGAAAGATAGCTTCAGTGTTGTAAACAAGTGAATAGGGTATAGCTCCTGTAGGTGTGCATATGCTTGTGCGGTAAGCCCAAAGTGCAGGATTAAGTTGGATATGCCAATTGCGGCCAGCGTCGTCGACTGTCTTTTTTAGGATTTTAAGGATTATTTTATTAGACGCCTCAACTTGACCATTACCTTGGGGGTAATAAGGTGTGGAAAAATGATGGGTAATATGGAAGCGGTCACAGAAACATTGTGATTTTTGAAGGGATGCCTGTTGTCGGTGATGATGGAAATAGGAATACTGTATCGACAAATGATATAGTTGAGAATGAATGTAGCAATTTGTTTTCCAGTGACTTGTGTAAGAGGCACGGCTTTGATCCATTTTGTGAAATACTTTGTGGTAGTGATGATGAATTTATGACCATTAGAGGAAGGAGGGTGAATCTTGCCTATGAGATTGAGTCCCCACTAACAAAACGGCCAAGGAGTCGCCATTGGTTGAAGTTCTTGTGCTGGCACATGAATGAGGTCTCCATGAATTTAACACTGCTTACATTTCTTGACACAATGATATGAGTCTTTTTCCATATTGGGTCAGTAATATCCAGTCCTGATGAGTTTCTTGGCTAAGGTAGGACCACTAGAATGTGGACCACATATCCCTTCATGAACTTCACATAACGCAATCTGAGCTTCGTCCCCTTCTAAAATCTAAGAAGAGTACCATCTAGACCTCGACGACATAGGATATCAACTAAAATGACGTATCGAGAAGATTGGCGAATGAAAGTGCAACATTGGTTATTGGATAGGTTAGGAGGAAGGGTATTGTCATGAAGGTATGTGAAAATGGGACCATATAACTGGGACTCAGGACCAACGACACATATCATTTCAGTAGGAGTGATCTCATATGAGGGAACCAAAAGGTTGTCCACCAAGAACTCATAATGGGTCTCATTTTGTGGTAGATCGATTAGTGAAGCAATTGTAGCCATAGCATCTGCAGCTCGATTTTGCTCTCTTGGTATCTGCTCAAAGTCTAACTTCATGAAATGTTGTTTCAGGCCATCCACCATTATTTTGTAAGGCATTAATTTCTTATCCTTTGTTTGGTAGGCATCAGTCGCTTGACGAATTACAAGTTGAGAGTCCCCAAAAACATGAAGTTCCTGGATCTTCCACTGAACTGCAATCCGTAATCCAGTTGTTAATGCCTCGTATTCTGCTATGTTACTAGTGTAGGGAAATGATAATCGATATGATTTTGGTATGGAATCCCCTTGAGGAGTTATGAAGAGGATGCCAACTCCTGCCCCATGTTGTGTGTATGAGTCGTCAAAGTATAGCTGCAGGGCTTTGTGTGTGATATTGTCAAGATGGATTCATCTAGGAATTCTGAAGTTAGAGGAACATCATCTATCATGGGAGCATCTGCTAACTGATCTACAATAGCTTGTCCTTTTATTGCTTTTCTGTCCACATACTCAATGTCGAATTCACTCAAGAGCATCACCCATTTGGTTAGTCGCCCAATAAGCGTTGCTTTATTGAGAAGATATTTCAATGGATCGATCCTTGCGACTAACTTAGTTTTATGAGTCAACATGTAATGTTGTAATTTCTGTGAAGCAAAGACCACAACAAGACACGCACGCTCGATTGGTGTGTAGTTTAGCTCATATCCCACCAATGTGCGACTGATGTAGTAGATTGCCTTTTCTTTGCCCTCAGCAACTTGTTGTGCTAAGAGTGCCCCCAGTGTTGTTGAAGTAGCTGATATGTATAGTAATAGAGGTTGATCTGAAATTGGTGGCATCAAAACTGGTGGATTTAGAAGATAATCTTTGAGTATCTGGAAAGCTTGTTGACATTTATCATCCCATTTCAATTTGATGTTTTTATGTAGCAAGTGTTGAAAAGGATTACATTTATCCGCAAGTTGTGCTATGAATCTTCATATGGACTGGAGTATCCCTTGCATAGATCAAAGTTGACTGATGTTTCATGGTGGTTGCATCTCTAAGATGGCCTTAACTTTTGCTGGATCGGCTTCGATTCCTCTTTTTGATACAATGAATCCCAGGAGTTTCCCGAAGGTTACTCCAAAGATGCATTTCTTGGGGTTTAATCTTACTTTGTATTTTCCCAACTGATCAAAGACGACTGAAAGTATGTCCAAATGTGTATCTCTATCTATTGATTTTCTCAAGAGGTCGTCAACATAATCTTCCATAGTAACGTGCATGAGATCATGAAAGATAGTAGTCATGGCTCTTTGATATGTAGCGCCTGCATTTTTTAGCCCAAAGGGCATGACATTCCAACTGAAAGTTACCCAAGGACAAGTGAATGTTGTTTTGTGTTGATCCTCGGATGCGATTTTTATTTGATTATAACCAAAGAATCCATCCATCAAAGATAACATTGCATGACCTACTGTGAGATCGACGATCAAATCTATGTTTGGTAATGGGAAGTCATCCTTAAGACAAGCTTTGTTGATGTCTCTGAAGTTTGTACATATTCTGATGCTATGATCTGGTTTACTAATGGGCACTAAGTTGGAGATCCATTCAGGATAATCAATTGGGTGTATGAATCCGACATCCAATAATTTTTCAAGCTCTGCCTTGACTAATAATGCCACTTGTGGATGCATCTTTCTTAATTTTTGTTTCACTAGTTTTGCCCCCGGTTTAACTGTCAAATGATGCATTACCAAATCCGGATCCAATCCAGGCATATCAGCGTATGACCATGCAAAATTTATTTGTCGCTCTGTGAAGAAACTTATGAACTTTGATGTTTCTATCTCTGTCAAAGATTGAGCCAGGAATATGTTATGTGAACTTTCTTCTGTACCAATGTTTGTTTTGATGATTTCCTCTACCAACATAGATGATTTTTCTTCATAGGATGTTGGGAGAATGTCGAGCCTTCCATCCTCAGGTGCCTCAGAGAGATTTTTGCCCTCAGATACATCCTTTCTTTTTACTTTTTTGGGGTCAGACAACGCCACAACGTGGTTTTCGCCATAAGACCCTTGATTTGTTTTTATTTTTATATTTTTGCGACTGGAAGGTCTGACACCCTCACCAAAATATGCCACGCTGTTGAGTTCTATAGTGTATCCCGCTTTGTGGTCCCCAGGGGGAAGATCATCTCGTATGCCTAGATAATCAATAAAGGCTTCATCATTTTGGAATGTGTTGAACTGTGCAGGTCCTTCATGGTCCCAGTCAATAAGTTGGTGGTGAACAAGGGGAAGGCCTTTTATGTCTTCAAAGTTAGCAAGGCTAAGAGTGAAAATGCAGTTATATTCAGATATGTCGAGGTAGTTATCGAGGTAATCGTTGGCACTCTCCTCATCTGTCTCAATCATGAACGAATCCAAATTGTCATCACTAGTAGCGCATTCTGGGACATGTGTTCTCATTCCATGTGATTTCGACCTAGAACCTAAAAGCAAGGACCGTGTGGGATCCTCAAGGGTTGTTTCTTGACCAACCTTGAATTTTCTATAAAATTCCTCTTCTTCGGTGGGTTCACCAGGTTCTCTGAATGTCTTGGTGAGTTCATAGTCATTGGAGGATTTGTCTGAATCCCATTCCCATTCATTGGAATATGTGGAATAACGATTCTCTTGTTGAATTTTGGCAGCTTTGATTTGTAATGCTTCTCCTGTCATTTGAGTGTTTATCTTGGTAGTCATGAAACCAAGTCCTTTCGAGCATTCCTTTTTGAATGTTAATTCTGGTTGTAAAGGTTCAATGATGCCTTCCTTTCTTAAGCCAAGAGGACTTTTTCCATCATACCCATATTTTTGTAGGATCTTGAATCCTTTGCCATACTTTTCACATGGTAGGCTAATGTGATCTTGTGTATCATTTTCAGGGTCTTTGTAAAGCATTTTGTATAAGTCTTCTTCTTCCAGTTCACCCCATCTTTGAAAGATAGTAGGGTCCCATTTGAGTATAATGATAGATACCTACTTATTAGGATGTGGTCTTCCATATTCTTTTGATGAACTCATAACTTGTTGTAAGTACATGGTTTGATTCAAAGTGTATTCACCCATGCCCTTGTTCTGAAATTTCCCTTTAAGTTCACCTTGTTTTGATGTCGAAGGTTTTAATGATTCAGGATCAATGTATGCAGAAGAAGGGACAACTTCCCTATTACTTGGAATGATCGTCTCAGTTTTCAGTCTCAAGTTATTACAGTATATGACTGGATTAGGATCACCATTAACTGTTATTCCAACTCCGTTGTGAGGACACTTAATGCATTGGTGATATGTAGATGGGACTGCCCTCATTTCATGAATCCAAGGATGTCCTAGTAATACATTGTATGTGAGATCCAGGTCTATGACTTGACAAACCACATCTTTTGTAACTGGCCCAACTTTGAGAGGCAAGGTGACTGTTCCCTTGGACGAGCCCTCTTTATCATCATATGCCTTGATGGTAATTTTGTTTGTAGAATTCACAGCTTTATTTGAATATCCCAATTGTTTAATAGTTCTCAATGTGCAAATGTTTAGACCTACTCCTCCATCTATCAAGACTCGTTTTATTTGATGTTTGTGTATGAAGGCTTCAATGTGTAATGGTGCATTATGTGGCTGACTTACGGAGGCGTCATCGACTTCTGTGAACGTAAGGGAGTGTGGAACGGAAAGGTATCCCACCATGGCTTGAAACTGGTCCATGTTCAGATCAGTAGGGACAAAAGTGTCTCTCAAGATTTTGTCAAGAATAGCTTTATGTGCGGGGGATATGCATAAGAGCTCAAGGATTGAGATAAGCGCGGGTGTCTTCCCTAACTATTCTACAAGGTCATACTCAGGTTTGGTCGATGAAGAAGCAATATTTTTAGCTGGAGCACCTTGCAAAGTGAATTTACCTCGACGGGTTGTGACATTACATTCAGAGGCAGGTTCGGAAGAAGATCCAATGCCTTTTAGGACAATCTTAGGTCTTTGGGTGGAATTCTCAGGTGTTTTGTCCTTGATGATAATGGTAGAGACATAATTATCCATTGAAATGTGATTGATAGTTGAATCATAGTTATAGGATGCTCTGGTATAGTTGGTTTGGTCATATGTGGCCTTAGCTTTTCCCTTGTCATGTTTTGGGAATGGTTCCTTAAACATCTCATGTTCTTGATTGGAGGAGTGTCCTTCAATCTCAATGTCACCTCTATCAATAAAATCTTGTATGATGTTCTTTAGTCGATGACAATTACCTATTTTATGACCTTTGCTCTTATGAAATTCACAATATTCATCATCATTCCACCAATTTGGTTTGACCTTTGGCTCATATGGAGGAAAATTTGGAATTGTGATTATCTTGTTTGCCACTAGCTTTTTGAAAACGGACTCAAGTGGTTCTCCCAATGGAGTGTACTTCCTTCGTGACTTTGAAGTTGTTTGAGTATTCACCTGATTGTTTGTAGAGATTGATCCAGAAAAAAAATGATTTTGGGTTGTACTGTATTGGCATCCACAACACCATCATTGACTGTGTTCATGTTTTTATTCCAAAATCTTGGCTTATCTTTTCCTTTAAAGTCATCTTTGTTTTCCTTGAGTATCTTAATGACTCCTTGTTCAATTAGGACTTTCTCTGCTGCTCAGCCTTTTTCGATGACATCTTTGAAGGTGGACAAACAAGCTTTTCTTAGGTCATAACCAATGTCTTTGTTAACATTCTGGGTGAACATTTCTACCATTTGTTTTTGTGGAATTTCACAAGAGCATCTACTGGCTAGATTTATCCATCTTTGTAAAAATGATGAAAAAGATTTTCCATCCTTTTGTTTGGTGTTGCATAAGGTAGTGACTGATATGTTTGTCTCTATGTTATATGAGAAATGTTGGATAAATGCCTCTTCTAAATCACCCCATGACTTAATTCCAGGTGGTAGTTGGGAGAACCATTCCATAGCTTGATCACCTAAGCTTTGTGAGAATAATCTCATCAAATATGTCTCTTCCACTGCTACCTCAATGCAAGCTATGAAAAATTGTCTTATATGTGCCTTAGGATCCCCTTTTCCTCTGTACTTATCGAACTTAGGTGTCACAAAATGTGTAGGAAATGGAGGCATTGGAATGCTTTTGTCAAATGGATAGGGACATATGTCCCTCATTGTGTAAGTTGGCTTCGATGCATTTATATCCTCCATTTTCTTTTATAAGTCCTTGATTTGCTATTCCAAATTATTCTTAGGTGGAGACTGACTTCTTGGACCATACCCCATGCCTGAACCACTGAGTGGAGGAGGAGCATGCTGCATATATGGATGATATTGATCATACACATGTTCATATGGAGGAGGTCTATAATGATGTTGCGTATATGGACAACTTGGTAAAGAGTCATGTTGAGGAATGGAATATCTGCTTTGTCCATGTATACCATACTCTATAGGCCTGTCATGAGTTTGTTCTAGTGTGTTGCCCCCACATTTGACGCGGGGTTTCCTTGTGGCCAAATTTTGAGCATGCCTTTGAATATCCAATTGCTTTGGTGGTTGGTCCTTAGCATTGGTATGCGATTGAGTATATTTTTCTGCATAAGACCTCCATAATGGTCTGCGAAGGTGAGTATCATATGCTTGACCATGTGTGTATGAGACATTTGGTTTTTGAAACAAAGATGATGGTGATTCAGGCACCATATGTGGTCCTCTATTGCCTCTACTATTAGGCCTCCTTTGATCCATGTTGGGATGAGGTTGTTGCAAAGGTCGATTTTCCATTATTTGAGACATGTCAAAATCATGAGTGATCTTGGCTCCACTTTGTGCCATCACTTGTAAGAAGTATTGTCTATCCCTTCTCATTATTTCCTCAACCAATCTATTGAAATGGGGATCCATAATGGTGTCTTCCACTTCTGGTGAATGTACTGAAAAGTTGTCCATATTGTCATTGTGTGTATCATTATTGTTTGTAGTGTCCATGTTCTCAACATTTGGAATGTTTCTATAAGCATCCATGTCAGGTAATGTAGTATGATCAAAATTGAAAAAGATATCATTGTCATACTCATAGGAACTCATGTTTGCAGACTCTTGAGCCTCTTTAGTTTCTCTCCTAGATTTTTGGGAATGGGTTTCAACCATGAACAAGGTACTGACCAAGATGTGTGAGACTAGATGAAAATGGAAAGGGTATGGAAGACCAAGGGTTGGATGGAATGTAAATGAATTTGAAGTGTACTTGCAATGTCCAAATTGTAAGACCAAGTATGTATGTAGTAGAGTAGGTGTGACTTCCAAAGAGATGATAGTTTCTCTTGATGAGGTAAGTTGACCTTGACTCTAAGTAAGACCAAATGAGACCCAAAGGTGATAGACCTTGATGAGGGACCACTTAGCAAAGTGTTGTTGTATGTAGTGTGTTGACAAAGTATGATGAGGACAAGCAAGTGACCTTTTGACTCAAGTTTAGACAAATGTGAATGTAATGCAAGGTATAAAGCAATGATGGACTTTGTGAGACCCAAAGATAGGTTGAATTCTAGATGAAAACCCAGAGAGATACCTAGGAAGCTCAATAAGTCTGAAACTGACTGTTCCTTGTTTGTTGGATTATGAAAGTTTTCAATTTTGAACACAGACGTGCCTGTATACTTCACAGACGCGCTCAAATGACACAGATGTTATTCTGCCAAACATAGACGCGTTTCTGAGATGTTGTAAGTGCAATGTTGCTCAAGAGAACGCAAACACATTTCTGCCCTTCACAGATGTGCTTATATGACACAGATGCAGTTTTGTCAGACACACGTGTTTCTGAAAACTTTGTGCAATTTTTCTAATCTGTGAAGTGACTTGTTGTGACCAAATCTGATTGTTTGACTGTTTTTCGTGACAAGAGGACACAATGTTGATGAGGACTCAATGTTTGCAACTGTTTAGACTCAAAAATGACTCAAAGAAAAGTGTGTTGTTTGATGTAAAAATATTTTGCATACACTTGAAGACACAAAAGACACAATGTTTTGATGTTTGATCTTGAATGTTTGATTGTTTAAAATAAGTCAAGCACAATTCTTATGGCTGGCTAGGACAATAGTTGTTGATTCCCACATGAGACTACACTATTCAGAGCAGATACTTAGATGCTTGACCCCACTGGCTCCACCCTCGGCACTCACTTCTCGGGGTAGCCAAGCATCAGTCCCCACGAAAACTCCTCGTGGTGAACTTTGTATCTCTACTAAGAACCGTATGTGTGTGGGCCGCTCCAGAGGTCCGACCTCCTGCCCCAACAACTAGAAGGATTTTGGCTTCTAAAACAAAAAGGTGCTAGTAAGGGCATCCGCTCATGTGGCCATACATGCGATACTTTCAGCTCTATAAATATAGAAGGCTCCCAGCCGATAGGGGTTACGCCCTACAACTGATCAAATAAATTTGATCAAATGGGTTTATGGGAGACATAGTGTCGGTATGAACTAATCAGCACACATTATCCATAGTTTTCACCATGGATACAGTTGTTTATAGTGGTTCGGAAGAGGTGGGTTTTCCTCGCTACCACTTGGGTCATTCTCTCCTCACTAGTAGTCCTAATGACCACACGAGGAGATAGGCCCTCTAAAGATGAAACAAAAAGAACCTATTGCTCAAGACACAAAAGACAATGGTTCAATTTTAGTGCACCAATTGAAGTGTTTGCTAGTCTATGAAAATAAGGCACACAATAAAGATCAAAAACCCTTGCCAAGGTCCTGCAACAAAGATTTGTTAGTAATTTGGATTGTTTCAAATGATCACCCCTTCCTGCAAGCACACAAGTTAGGTAAATTTTTAGATCCAAAAGACTTTATGAAATAGGGGCCTTCAACAAAATGATTTTGCTTTCAAAAAAGCTGCACCAATTTCGTTAGCTAGATCTGAAGATGTTAGTTCAAAATAAGCCAGATCTGAAATCCAAATGACGAAAAACCAGATCAAAGAAATCAAAATGCAACAACTACACATAGATGCAGTTACCAGAAATACAAATGCAATTAGATCTGACACAGATGCAGTTCTTTAACATAGACGCGATTAGAGCTGACACAGATGCGGTTTTTGAACACAGACACGGTTTCAGAACACAGACGCGTCTGAAGGCTTGACATACGTGACTAGGGAACACAAATGCGTTTCCTGGAATCTGCAAAAAAAAATAAAAAAATACTGTCGAAGGCGCAGATGCGATTCCAGATGTCACAGACGCGGTAGAAAATCAAAAATGCGATCCGAAAGTAAATAGACACGAAAATATCAAAATGTTGTCGTAAATGTTAGATCTGCAACTTCAAAAACACAAAGTCTGCAACAAAAGATGTTAAATGCAAAAAGGGACAAGAGTCCCACTGGGCGTACCAAAATGTATACGATGAAAATGGATAACAACAATATTGAATGGCTAAATGAATTCAACCACAAAGCCCTAGCCTAACAACAACAAAGATCCACCATAACATATGAAGATTACCTAAGACAATGCAAATCAAATGAAATCACAAAGATTATACCATCACATGTCCAATAGGGTTTGAATCTCCATTCTTCCTATCTCCATTGATCTTGCTTGATATATTTTCTCTCAGATTTTATATGTGCACAAGAGCTCAACAAAGAACAGAAATGTGATTGCAAGTAGGATCGCATATGAAAGTTCAAAGGCGTAGTGTAGTTGAATAATCATCGAGATGCATAGGGTTGATAATGAAGGTAGCATCTCCTTATATAGAAGACACTATATGAAATGGAGGGATAAGATTGAGAGGTATAAAAGATAAATGGTCGGCTATGATTAGAGGGTAGGTAGAGAAAATAATAAAATAATGAAAGGGTAGGTAGTGTAGGAATTAAGAGATGAATGACATGTGTCATAGGTGGAAAAGGCTAATGAATTAATTAAATAAATAAAGATTCATTTAATTAATAGAAGAAGTGGGATTAATTAAATAAATAAGATATTTATTTAATTTAAGAAAAGGATAATTTAAATAAATAAAGGTATTTATTTAAATGAGAAATAAGGCTAGAAGAGGATAAATGAATTAATTAAATAAATAAAGATTTATTTAATTGATAGAAGAATTAGGCTAAAATAATTAAATAAATAAAATATTTATTTAATTAGACATGACAATTTTATGTGTCTACAAGTACAAATAAGATAAGGACTTTGTGATGTGAAACATGAGCACTATGAGGACTGTTGCACGTAATAAATACCTTGCAAAAAAAGAGTCGATGAGTATCTCGACTATGTAACCAACCACGAAGTAGTGTATGAGTTGAACATAGACATTGCAAGGAACAATAACCATGATGTGTTTAAGGAAGTTATCAAATTGTTAGACGTGGTATTTACTGTTGGAACAAGCCCTATGTGGCCAAGTAGCTGTTAGACGTGCTGCATGGTGACATGGAAAACTATTATAGCAGTGGGGTGTAAGCCCGAATTGAGGAGAAAATGTAGCAGAAAACATAACGTTCAATTCAATGGAGAGTACGACGGTACTAAAAAGATAGTAAGAAATAAGTAGAGGATAGTAAGTAGAAAATAGAGAAGAGAGGTTAGAGAATAGAGAGGAGAGAACTCAAGTGATAGAACAACATAAAGGAGGAAAAGCATTAGAAATCTAGACGTATTGCAGACAGATTTGGAGAAGATTATCATTGATCATATAACACATGGTTCGAATTTCAGAGGTAGGCTCTTAAACGAGCAATAATTTGTTTTATTATTAGAAAATAAGAATATAATTATCTTGAGATTTGATTGTTTTAGATTTTTAGTGAAGAAAAGAGTTCTATTTCTGAATAGTTATTGCTTTAGAAGTCACCATGATTATGTGAAATTTTATTTGAAAAAGCCATATAGGTATGTGCAAATTAGAATTATCTTTTTAGATCATGGAAAATATCTATTAGTATAAAATTCGAGAAAAGAAGTAGATAGTCAAGAACACATGAAAAGATAGAAAACTTATGCATTCTAAACTTAGAAACTTTATAAGATGTATGATTACGCTATTTGGATTTTTTGAGAAAAGATGAAAGAATGTGTACTCATAATTTCTATTTCTCAATTTTACTTTTATCTATATGCTAAATATGCATACATGTGTTACACCTCCTTATTTTTAATTCTTATTCTTGTTTTACTTAAAAAGATAGAAGCGAAAGAATGTATTCTTATTAAACGTATTTGGTTGTAAACGAAGGATTGTCTCTTTTTTATCTATTAAGTGAAAGATTGTCTTCTTTAAATACCTTACAAATAGTATGAAAGCTTGATGAGTTTGTGTTTGTGGGAAAGTTACCTTTCGAGACGGGTGCTGAATGTGGAATCATAGAGAGAATAGTTTTCTTTTCCAAACTATATTTTATTGCTATGCATGGAATTATACTCCACCATGTAAATTATTGACCATTGAAATAGATGGATATATTTTATGCTCTCTACCATATCCTTGATTGATCTTTCTTGTTTCTTATGGAATTAGAAAAATGAAAATGCATGTATCATTCTAAGAATGCATCAGATTCCATCTTGTCTATCGAATTCTTTTTGCTAAGCAATTCGTGCAGGGTCGGGTATTCTGGATTGACCAAGAATTCTGGGGAAGTGTAAGCTTCAAGGTTGGGTGGAAAAAGCACCTTAATCTTGTTCTCGTCTTCATTCTAAAGATTGCATTTAAGATAATGATATGACTTAAAATTATGCCTTGCAAAATTTGGACGTTCTGGTTTTATTTTGCTCCCTGTCAAGTTATCAGGGTTTAGGGCTTTAGGGGTTATGTCTTTTATGATTAAATCTTGGTTTGAAAGAAAGTCTTTGGTCCTTTTTTATATCCCGTCCTTACCTTTTTCTCACTTAAGATCAAGGGTACCAATTTTGTTTGCGGGGCCATTTCATTTCCTAACGTTTTAAGTGGTGATTAATTGGTTTATGAAATATGATTTCCCTAAGTCATGCACATAACATTCCTATTACCAGTCTCCTTTTAAACATTTGTGCCTGCGCTTATATTTTCCTAAGTCTGAAGAGTCCTAAATACTCTGACCGTTTGCTAAAGATAGGATAGATCCAACGGCTAGCGCTTCCCCGTGATCAAAGGTGCAAGGATTTTAATGACCGCGGTATCATGAGATTGTGTCATGTGTTATCGGCGAAAATCGATAGGATTGGTAGTGTAATTGGTCGAAAGCATTGTGTTACCGATTCGTAGGTGGTAAAGGTCGATCTACTAGCAATCCCATCAATTTGCATGTGCTCATATTGAATGAAGATGTTTTATCTTGAGGTAAAAGGTGCTCAATTTTTAAGTTCGGGAAGAGTTAATGGGCAGTATGCTAGGCGGTAAAGTTTGAACAGATCAGATGGTCCTCATGTTCCCCTAATAGAAGTTGCAAGGTGGTTATGAACCGTGGCATCGCGAGATGATGCCGCGTGTCTCGGGTTGGCCAGTTTGACGTACAGTGTGGCCACTGACGAAGTTTGGCAAAAAGATGATGTGGTGCTGATTAGTCACGATTTTGTGGGGCCATTAATACAGATGGAAAGTCGAGTACTAAGTCGACAAGAGATGATCGTTGGATTGGCCATCTGATGAAGACTATAGTGTGTGGAGTAGCATGTATCTGAATGATGAATAAAAGTTGTAAATAATTTGTATAACTATTTTTGTCTTTAGTGGCAGATATTTTTGAACCTATATAACAAAATGAGGGTAACTTTCATGATGAGTTTTGAAGAAGGCGGTTGTATATTTTGATCATGCGTAAGCAAGTTCGAGGATGATTGTTTTGTATAACAAAATGCAGTTATGTATAGTCATTCTAAGATGACAGGTGTCTCCTCTGGCCTAAAGCTTGTTTGCTCCCTTGTTTTTTTATAAAAGGGAATTCAGGGCTATGAGACGGGGTTCAGAATTTTGGTCCCTTGAGTGTTCCGAATTTTTGTTTCCAAATAGCAAAGTCTAGGTGAAACAAAAGGGTTGTAAAAGGTTATTCTACAGAGAAAAAAATAGAAAGGGTCGTGTATCTTTAATTTTTGCAGGTTCTTGAAGGAGTTATTTATGGATTGTATTCTTACAGAGACATCAAAATTAATTAATAAATATATGATTCAAACCCACTTCTCTCCAAAGTATTGTTCTATCATGTTTTGAATGCATATTATCAAGGATTTTATCATTCATTTCACTGTTGTGGTGTATGCAATTTTTCATTCATGCTTTGGTCTAAGAGGTCAATTAAATGCTTGAATAAAATTGCAGAGTGATAGGGATCTTTACAGGGATTTTGATAAGTAGTTTTGGGTAGGGATTACAAATACAATGATATTGCAAGGCAATATTATCTCAGGTTATATGCTGTTAGATAAATTCTATCAGAAGTACAGTTTAGTGTTGTATGAATTAATGTACCCAATGGAATAAGGCACTTATCATAGTTAAGTGAATTCCTGGGTATTTATTTACTGTTCGGAATCACCACTGATTTGCTATAACTTGTTGAATATCAGAATATTTTCATTTTACATGAATGTTGTCATGTGTATTAATCATCTCATGCTCCAAGCTAGTTGAGGATCACTGAGGAATTGGCCATTCCTGAGCATTCTCCCTTATTGTTGAGTCTTTATATGAGATTATCTACTTTGTTTCATACATGATTTGTGAGTGTGGCGTAAAATCACAAATAAGCATGGGGATCACCCTCCCTGGTTTTGTAGAGCCTAAAGTGTAGAAGGATCTCACATCCTTGTTATTGTTGGTCCAAGTCCAAAAAATATTAAATAGTTGGAAGTGGCTTTCCATAGATATTTCTAGGAGAAAACAACTTGGTCTCTGCCTTTGAGTCAGTATAAACCTATTTTTGGGCACCAACAAATAGCTTGGATTGAAGATCAATGGACGCATCTCATCCTTTACTTTATGTTTTTCTGTTATATGAACTTAAGACATTTGAAAGTCCTAAGCATTATATGTAGATATGAGTGAGATACTATTGAATAAATAATGTTTTTCTCTTTATGGAAATCTCATGTATGTTATGATATCAATAGTTGGTCCAAGTCTGAAAAATATTAAATAGTTGGAAGTGGCTTTCCATAGATATTTCTAGGAGAAAACAACTTGGTCTCTGCCTTTGAGTCAGTATAAACCCATTTTTGGGCACCAACAAATAGCTTGGATTGAAGATCAATGGACGCATCTCATCCTTTACTTTATGTTTTTCTGTTATATGAACTTAAGACATTTGAAAGTCTTAAGCATTATATGTAGATATGAGTGAGATACTATTGAATAAATAATGTTTTTCTCTTTATAGAAATCTCGTGTATGTTATGATATCAATGAAATGATCATTTAGAGCTAAGAATGGAATAATGGAAGAAAATAGGCTTATTAAAGAAATTATGGGATTATTTAAGAATAAAGAGTATTTCATTTTATTTTTGAATTTAGAATGTTTTACGTCTTTACAAGATGCCACAAACTAATCAAGTACATGCCCAATCACAATAGAAGGTGACAAACAAGGAACAAATAGAAACTAATTTTGAACAAGCTCCAAAGACAAAGATGAAGTGGTATCTTAGATTTGAAATGTGAGACTCCACAAACAATGAACCAAAGTTTGTTAAATGGGAATCCCAATTAGGAAGACAAATAGATATCTGTTGTGATGAATCACAGGTAGTACTTAATTAATCACCAACAAAAGTTGTATGTGTGATCTCAACTAGAGAAGTGGCAGTTACAAAAGGAGTCTTTGGATCATCATAACTCTCAAGTGTTGCATCACATTCAAACTTCTCTAAGACACCATCATCAAAGGGGATATTGCCAACATCATCAAGTGGAAGGAGGCAATCTGTAGACACCTAAAAATGGTCAACGCTTGCGGAGTCATGCTTTAACATTTACGCATTGCCTAATTTTAGGTTGTGCGTCGCATTAACATTTCTCCTATGTCACGTACTTGGTTTTTATCATTTGCGAACATCGAGTCATTCTTCTACATTCTTCATTCATCTCGCTCTCAAATTTGGTCTTGTCGACAACACTATCCAGTCATGATTTTAATCGATCTTATCCTTTTGCATCAATATGCGTGCTTATTTGTCATCATTTTGGACATCGTCAATCCTAATTAGGGTTTTGTCCTCCTGTCAATCTTGCGATCGATTTGTCATCGATCGTTGTACTCTTATCAATCTTGTCGCTTTATCATCAATCCTTATCATTTTCAATCTTGTCGTTTTAACGATTGATTTGTCATCGGTTGTTGTCATGTTCGATCTTGTCATTTTGCGATTGATTCGTCATTGATCGTGGTCATTTTCAATATTATCATTTTGCAATCTATTTTGTCATCGATTCTTGTCCTCTTGTCAATCTTGTCATTTTGCGATCGATTTGTCATTGATCGTTGTTTGTCTCAATTATGTCAATTTGGATCAATTTGTCATTGTTCCTCATCAATTGGCGCATTTATCAGTCAAATCATTTATCACATTGGTCATTTATCAATCCAAAATCAAATCATGATCGATATCAATTATCCTTTGTCAAGACCTAATTGTCATTCTCGCATTGCTAATTCGTCTTCTAGGGTTTCGTGATTTAATCATTTAACCTGGTTTGTCATTTCCTCCTTTAGGATTAATAAATTATTTATTTATCCTAAGTCTTCTCATTGCAATTAAATGTTCATTTAATTGGCTAATTATTCCTCTTTTTGTGAATTAATTAATAAATGACAAATTATTAATTAATTTACCTATTCCTTAATTCCTAAATTCTTAATTCTCTAATTTCCTAATTTTCTAATTCCTAATTTCAATTTCCTCCTATTTCTCTCCTAAATTCATGGAAATGACATAGAAATTTGTCATAAATTTGTCATAATTGACAATCAATCAATTTTGACATAGAAGTTGTCATAATTTGTCATAAATTATCAATCAACAAATTTTGCATAGAAAGTGCATAATTTGTCATAATTGACATAATTGATTTGCAATTTCCATTTGAATTGAATCATGCTAATCTTGTCATCTCTCCAATTTTTCTATAAATTGGATGATCTTCATCAATCAAGGCTAATAATTGCTAATCAGACTATTGAATTTCTACTCACTTTGTCAAATCACGCTTCTAGTATTCTTGTGTCAATGTCAATCTTGCTTTCTCAATTAGGTTTATGCACTTGAAGGTGAGATCTACAACAAAACTATTTGAAGAAGAAAGAAGAACAATGGAGCCGCATGAAGGGAACATCTGGTTTGCATAATCTTTTTACATGTTTTATCTTTATGTCTCTATTGAGTGTTGTTTAGGATAGATCATTGTAATGAATGCTTTTGTGATTGAGCTATTACGTTTATCTTGCTTGTGATGATTTCCAGATTCCTATCTACATTAATTGGTGAACCCGACATGAACACTAACCATCTAACCTCTTTATGGTGTTTTTGAGTGCTTTCCAGTTGATTTGCAGGCCAAAAAACCCAAAAACAGGGTCGTGCAGGGTTTTCTAGAGACTTCTGCGCCTGTGTGAAGCAACCTGCACCTGTGTTGAGCATTCTGTGCCTGTGTTGAGCATTCTGTGCCTATGTTGAAGACATTCTATGCTTGTGTCCTGCATTCTGCGCCTGTGTCCTGAGTTCTGCGCCTGTGTAAAGTCCAGAACAGGGGTAAAAATGTAGTGTTTTACTTGAAATTTGTTTAGTTTTTGCATTCTGTTTTCTGTGCTTTGGATTTTGGTACTAATTATCCGTGCAGAATCTTGGCATACGCATGGAAAAGACAATAAATCAAACTACTAACATGTGTTATGCAGAATCGATAGTCAAAGACAACAAATCAAACTTCTAACTTGGGTTTTGCAGGTTGCCTTGGAGAAACAACTAAACTTGGTGTTTGTTATTAATGTTTTAGGCACCTAGTGATTTCTAATAGGTTGGAATGAACATGTTTTTTCTTTTATTTTTGAGTGTGACATTGGAGTAGGAGAGTATTCTCTCATCCTTTTAGGGTGATCAGAAATCCAGATCTTCGATACCATGCTTTTGTCTTTGATTGTGTGTCTCCTTTAGAGGGCCTGCCTTCCCGACCACTTTGCTTTTGCAAGAAAGTGATAATCATGAGAAGGGAATGACCCAAAGTGAGTATGGCTAGAATTCCTTGGCATTCTAACTCACTATAAAAAAATACCCGATGAGCGAAAGCTTTGAAGGAAGTGTTACGTGGGAATTGCAGTTACTTGGGAAGTGATGACCCTTGAACTCTTTCTCATATCAACATCTAAGTAGGGCCTCTTGGTCTAAATCGTGCTTGCGCGACTACATTTGTTTGGTATCTTGATGGGCTTAATGTCTCAATCACGCTTGTGTGACATCAAGGAGTAACGCTTAACAGAAATCCTTACTACACACCTTGTTTTAGAGGCCAAAAACCCTTCTAGTTGCTTGAGAAGGACAAGTTCGGATACTTGGAAGAGATACTAAGTTTGCCATGGGGAGATTTCCATGGGGACTGATGCTTGGCTGCCCTGAGAAGTGAGTGCCATGAAGGGGAGCCCGTGGGGTCAAGCATCTATGTATTCTCCTTGAATCCCATAATGAGTCTACCTCTGAAGTACCTAATGTCCTTGCCTACCATAAGAAATGTGGAAATGAGCATGATTGTCTTGAGTCTAAGTTGCAATATCTTGTATCCTTTGCTTGTCAAAAGTTGAATTGTATCTCATTTCAAAAGCAAAACAAATTGATCCAACATAAGATTAAACACAAGAGACATTCATCCAACAAAGGTTCAACAAGATTCAAAGCTCATCTTCAAACATGGTTGTCAAATATTGTTCAAAATCTTGTCTCAACATGCATGTCACTTAGATTTAGGTTCATCCTAGGTTGCATTTTGCAAAGTTCATTGTCAAGTACCAAGGTTAGGTTTCACCTAAGTCATATTCCTTTGCATATCAATAAGAGTCATCCATTTGCATATGTCCTCTTGCATCAAAGTCATATCATTGTCATTCATTCATATTTGCATACCCTAGGACTCTTCATTAAGCTTAGGTCATTATCATATCATATTAAGGTCACTTGCATAGTAATGTCCCTTTGCATATAGTGCCAAAATTAAGTTTTGTCATACTTGAGTAATCCTAATCTTTGATAAACCCTAAGTCATTGTTAAGAAGTCTAGACCTTATCAAATCTTTTGTCCTTTTGTCATCAATATCATTTGGTCAAACCTAGCTTAGTATCCAAGCATATAGGGGAGACTTTGTCATTTGTCCTTTTGTCACTTACGTCCTTTTGTCCTTTAAGGTCTAGATATCATTCCAATTTCCTAAGGGTCCCTCTCTTAGATTTGCATTTCAAAAGTTTGTCAAAATCTTCAAAAACAACCAAACCATAGATTGCATGCTCGTCTATATAGTTTGCATTTAGTTGCATATCATACATTATCTTTGAAAATTCCAAAAAACATTGCATTTGCACAAGTGACATGCCTGTTGAGACAAGATCAAAATCTAAAAAGATGGGCGAACCAATGTATCAACCCATGGACAACATAGCAAATTCGCAGTTTCAAACCAGTCAAACAGTACAAATTGAAGGTTCATCAAACACATCTCTACCACCATATGGAACGGTTCAACTTGGGCCACCTCCATTATATGAACCAGTGTTTGTACCTATGAAACCAGGACATGGGAGTGTTCCACCAACTCCAAGAGGAAGTGCGCCTTTCAATTTGAATCAACCACACCTGCAACATGACATTCAAAATCAAACATTATATGAAGAACAAACCCTCTCACAAGGATTTGGTTCAGATTAAGGCTTTCACCAAGAAACGAATCCAAATGTCCAACCAGATTCCTCATCCGATTCCGATACTTCTGACGATGTTGACATGTTCCTTCAAGATCCGAAGATAACAAAAAAGATGGATAAGTTCTTGAACAAAGTCTTTAAGATGTTTCCACAAAAGTATCTTAACATGACGAGTAATGTGACATCTTCAAGTGACCAAATCAATGTGCAAGAACAACAAGGTGGTGAGTTGTTAAGTTTTTCCCTGCATCCAAATGAAGAAAATGCACAACAAGCAACTCAACCTACCTTGATGAGTAAACGTGCTTCAAAGGCATTGACAGTGAATATTCCTCAAAAGTCACCATTTGAAACGATAGATAATCCACTATTCAACACAACACTTGTAACGCAAGATCAAATGAAGAACATGCAAGTATTCATGACTGTCCCTCAACAAGAAGTGGTTCCTTACATGCATAAAGTGGGATCAAAATCTAAGATGCAGGAAAGCTTCACAACTGGAATGCCTAATGTCACCAATGTCCAAAATAATTCTACGATGCAACAAAGTTCTTATGTCCCGTTAAGTTCAATATCTTTGCCGAATACTATTGCGACAAATCCTTCAATAATGGCAACACAAAGAGCTACAGATAGTGGTTTGCACCAACAACAATTGTTGCAACAATTGAGTAATATACAAAAGGGACAATCGAATGTGCAAACAAGTAATGTGCAACAACAACAATTTCACATTCGACAACAAATTGCAGCGCCTTCGGCACCATTACAAGTTAATGCAAACTTGCAACCATCACAATGGATTGGACAAACAACACAGCAAGTCAATGCAAGTGCTATACCCCATCCTAAGGAGAAGCAACGAAAAGTGCCTAAACAAAGTTTTTTACAAATGATGGGATATACACCACGACGACAATTGGCACAAAGTCAACAAGTTCCGATCCGTCAGCCTCAACACCAACATGTGCCACAATATGTGCCAAGGCAAGCAAGCTATCCTACTTTACAACCGCAATTGGCGCCTGTGCAATATCAACAGCCTACTCAATTGCAATATCAACCTAGGCTCCAAGAAGCACAACAACAAGGTCAATATCAAGGCATAACACAACCGTAGCAACAAGCGATGTATCAAGAACTTTATATGCCAGAAACACCAAAAACGGCCATTTATCAACAACCGATCGGAAATGCGATGTATCGACAAAGGATACCAACTGGGATTAATGATGGACCTCTAAATTCTGATACAATTGCGCAACAACTTGAGAAGTTGCAACGAAAAGTTGACGCATTAGAAACTAAAGGAACAAAGAAGTTGTATACAGATCAAGATTTATGTCCTAATCCATTTGACAAGAGTGTACACATGCCTCCATTCCCTAAGCATTTTGAGGCACCTAATTTTGAGAAATATAAAGGGAATGGCAATCCAAAAGATCACATTCGAGCATTTTTCGCGGCATGTACTGAGGTAAGCTATGAAGAGACGTATTTAATGTGCTTATTTGCACGAAGTCTCACGGGACAAGCTATGGATTGGTATTCACATTTGCCAGGAAATATAAAGACTTGGTCTGAATTGGCTCAAAAGTTTTTATCTCATTTTGCGTTCAACATCGACAGTGATGTGACCATGTTAGATTTATGCAACACCAAGCAAAAGCAAGGTGAATCATTAGTGACTTTCTTGCAACGATGGCGAAGCTTGTATAGTCATTCTTCTCTTGATATACCCGAAGAACAACAAGTGAATCTGTTTATCCAGAATTTGGTCCCCGAAATGATGTATGAGCTAAAGTTGAAAAGTCCCAGTACTATAAAGAAACTTATTAAGAAGGGAATGAGCATTGAAACAACTCTGGTAGCTAAAGGAATTATCAAGCTCAATAAAGACAATGACAATACCAATTATTCGGGGGATAGAAACAGATTTTGGTATAAGAACAAGGATGTCACTAATGATGGAGTTGTTGATGCAAGAGCGGTGAATGCAAATCAACCCCCATTCATGATCAAGAAATTGAGTGTTCCGAATATGTCAACTATGGAACAAAATCAAGCACCAATGATCAATGTTACTCAACAGTCGCAATATCAACAACATGCTCAACAACAACATACTCAACAACAAGGCCAACAACAAAACCAACAGTGCAAACCCTTCCGATAGCGGGATGGGCCTCCTCGACAATTTACGCCATTGGGAGAGCCTATTGAATCAGTAATGAGACAATTGATACAAGCAAAATTTATTAAGCTACCAGATATCAAGGCAGAACCAGCGGTAAAACCGCATTGGTGGAATGATAATGCGTACTGTGAATATCATCGGTCTAAAGGACACAAAACTGCATCCTGTTTCCAATTGAAACACATGATTCAAGATTTATTAGAGCAAGGAGTAATTGAGGTAGATCCACCCCATCCAACCTCTAACACTGATCATACTATTTTCAAAACTCCTTTGCTTGATCATGACAAGGGGAAAGCGTCTTCTTCCAAATCTGCCCAAACGGCCAATTATGCAAGTTCTAGTTATAATAATGTCATTAATTGTTTTCGTGCATCAACTGAGTATGTTTCTACCCTGAGAATAAAGGGACAAGATCCTTCTTATGCGGTCACCACTCGTCGATCCAAGATAGTCCTGAAAGGAGCTCCTGTAGCTCCTCCCAAGCCAACTCCTGCAAGTCAGTATAATCTTTTGGATCACCTAGGAAAGACACCTGCACAAATATCAATCCTTGAGTTATTGAAAATGTCTCCCATGCATCGTGCAGTCCTGGATAAAGCTTTAGTTGAGTCCACTGTTCCGACAGATATTGATGTTGACCAGTTTCAAGTCTGGATTGGACATTTAGCCGTTTCCCGAAATGTCGCATTTTCTGACAATGATATCTCACCCGACAAGCTCCCTAAAAATGATCCTTTACACCTTGAAGTCTTTGTTCATAACTGCAAAATCCGACGAGTCTTGATAGATGGCGGAGTAGGTCTTAATATTTGTACTTTGAGAGTGGTTATTGGCCTTGGGTATACAAAAAATGACATTGATGCTTCTAAAAGAATAACAATCAAAGCATATGATGATGCTGAGCGCCCATCCAAAGGGATAATTACATTGCCTATCAGAGTTGGTTGAGTGACAGAAAACACTTTCCTGCAAGTCCTCGACCTTGATCTCCCTTATAATATGATCCTTGGTCGTCCATGGATTCATGCAATGAAAGCAGTTCCATCCACCTATCATCAATGTTTGAAATATCCTTACAATGGAACTGAGATAACAATTCCTGGAGATCCTAATCCATTTCAATTTTGTGCTACTCTAAAGGATACCCCTCAGCAGCAAGTCCCAATCAACAGAGAGTCCAAATCACATAGCTATGTGGATCCTAATCAATTGTTAGAGGTTGTCAAAGGAAAATTGAAGATACAAGACCAAGGATGTGGAGAATATTCAATGGATCAGACATTCCTCATCAGGAATTTGCCAATATCTCCAAAATCATATGGCAAACCGCATTTATTGCAAAAGGAACCTAAGGTCGTTATTCAATATCAGCCTCCTACTACATTTACAAGATGGGGTGAACTTGACAAAGAAACTGTAGATGATGATGTCATAGATTGGCTTTATAAAGATCCAACTGAGACCCCACCTGTCAGGTTGCCAGTGGAACGATATGGCAAAGGATTTACTATGTTGCAAAAGAAAGGATATGATGGTTGCAGTGGCTTAGGCCTGAACAACAATGGAAGGCTAGAACCTGTCATACCCAAGAGACGACCTCCAACTTTAGGGTTAGGTTTTGTACCATTGCGAATTGGATCCACATCTACCAAAATGCCCACGTGTAGAAAAGGGCGTGATTCTGACGATGAAATAACACCTAAGGATCCCCGACCCGAAACTGATTCTAATGAATGGGAGTGGAGTTCTTTTTCTTCTAGTTCCTATGCCCTCGATAATATTTTCATTGACCCTAATAACTTGCCTATGGAAGACAAACATGAAATAATTCCTCTTCCTAAAACCTGTCCTCACGCTTGGATAGAGACATTTTGGGATCCAAGCTCCGAATCCGATACAAGCAGTTCGGATAGTGACACTACAGATGTTCATATCTTTACCATATCAGCCCTCTCTCTCCTTACAACTGATGATGACATGCCCCTCATCTATCCCCAGCTTATCCAACATGACCAACAAGAACCGCTCACATTAGACTGTTTTCAAAATGATGAAGCAATTGCAGAATTCCTTGGACTACGGGAAGGCATACCACAAGGTGATCACAAGGCAGGATTTGCTATTGACCTGGATTCCACGACATATTTTGGGTAGTCAACTCCCTCTTCCAGTCATCAAAATGAAAAAAGAAAAGAAATAGTAAAAAATCAAAAGAATAGATCTTTGGGTGAAAACCGTAAGGCACTCTCTGATCATACAAAAGTAAAAAGAAAAGACGTACCTGCGGGTGAAAACCTCTCTGAGGCACCCAAAGGTGGAAGAGTGGACATACCCCTATCAAGTCAGGACAAATCAACATTACTTGTGGAAATGACCGAGGAAATCAATTTGGGTACACCTGAAAACCCTAAGGTCATTCATTTTGCTGCTTCCCTCTCACAACAGGAAAAAATAGAATTTGTCAATTTCTTTCTTGAGAAGAAGATTAGCTTTGCATGGTCCTATGCAGATATGCCTGGCCTTGATCCAGAATTGGTTCTTCATCATTTGCCACTAAAAGCGAATGCCAAGCCTGTCAAACAGAAACTTAGAAAGATGCATCCTCAGGTGGCTCTTTTGGTCAAAGTGGAATTAAAAAAATTGCTAGATGTGGGCTTCATCAGACCCATTGATTATGCAGACTGAATTTCAAATTTAGTACCAGTTAGCAAAGTAACTGGGGGCATCAGAATCTGCACAGATTTTAGGGATCTCAATAAAGCATTCCCTAAAGATGATTTTCCATTGCCACACATAGACATCATAGTGGACATGACGGCTGGATATGAGATGCTTTCATTAATGGATGGTTTCTCTGGCTATAACCAAATTCGCATTGCTCCTGAAGATCAACATAAGACAACATTCACCTGTGCTTGGGGTACCTATTGTTGGAATGTGATGCCCTTTGGTCTTAAAAATGCAGGTGCAACATATCAAAGAGCAATGACGACAATTTTTCATGATTTCATGCACACTCTGATGGAGGACTATGTTGATGACTTGTTATGCAAATCTGTCACCAGAGATAGTCATCTGGCCATCCTGGGCCCAATCTTTGACCGAATGGAGACCTAAAAACTCAGGCTCAATCCAAAGAAGTGTGTATTTGGTGTCACAGCTGGAAAGTTACTAGGATACATTGTTTCTCACCGAGGCATTGAGGTCGACCCTGCCAAAGTCAAAGCAATAATGGATATGCCTCCACCTTCAAATCTTCGACAATTAAGAAGTCTGCAAGGAAAGCTCCAGTCAATCCGTCGCTTCATAGCTCAGTTGGCCGACAAATGTCATCCATTCCAACATCTATTGCATAAAGGTGTCGCTTTCAAATGGACTGAGCAATGTCAATCAGCCTTTCAAGCTCTTAAAGAATATTTGCTGTCGCCACCTATTCTAATGCCTCCAATAGATGGAAAGCCATTTTTATTGTATATTTCTGCAACTGAAATGGCATTAGGAGTTCTCTTGGCCCAACAAGATGAGAACGACAAAGAGCGAGCTATTTACTATATCAGTCGGACACTGATAGGCTTTGAGCTAAATTATTCAACTATTGAAAGGGCATGCTTAGCAGTGGTATTTGCAATGCAGAAACTCTGACATTATATGCTGAGCCACCAAACATTGTTGGTTGCAAAAATTGATCCCTTAAAATATTTGCTTAGTCAAGCAGCTTTGACGAGTCGCCTAGCAAAATGGGTCATGATTCTTAGTGAATTTGACATTGAGTATATGGAGCGAAAGGCCATAAAAGGACAAGTCATAGCAGATCAACTTGCAGAGGCTCCTATTTCTGATGATCATCCCATGTTGACCAATTTTCCAGATGAATCAGTCTTTGCTTTCACATCATCTAATGAATGGAAGTTATACTTTGATGGGTCCCATACCAAGTTCAGGTCCGGAGCAGGCATCTTGTTTGTCTCCCCTCAAGGTGATGCTATTCTAAAGTCTTACAGAATAACTTTCCCCTGCACCAATAAAATCGCAGAGTATGAAGCATTGGTTACAGGACTCCAAGTGGTAGTCCACTGGAACATCAAGCATTTGCAAGTCTATGGAGATTCTCAATTAGTCATCCGACAAGTGAATGATGACTATGAAACAAAAGATGAAAAGCTTATTCCCTATAAGCATATGGTAGATTTCTTCAAGACCAAGTTCACGGTTATCCATTTCAATCAAGTTCCAAGAATGCAAAATAAGTCGGCAGATGCGATGGCTACGATTGCTTCCATGTTGAATATGCCAAGCAATATGGACAAATGTGAATTTTTAGTTGAACAATTGCTGGTTCCTTCTTTTGACATTCTGACAACGGATGTGATGTGCGTTCTTGTTGGTCCCAACTCCCCATGGTATAATGACGTCTATCAATATTTAAAATCCCAAACCTTACCACCCAACCTTTTCGCTAACCAACGCCGAGCCTTTATCCGACAGACAGCCAAATATGTCATCATCGTCGACACCCTTTACCGCCATTCCTTTGACCATACCCTCCTCAGGTGTTTGGATTTTGACGAAGCACAAACGGCTTTGCACGAGGTTCACGATGGTATATGTGGGGGCCATTTTAATGGTCTAAGCTTAGCTAAAAAGTTGATTCGTGCTGGGTATTATTGGCCCACTCTGGAAAAAGATGTTCATGATTTTGTTAAGAAGTGCTACAAATGCTAGATTCATGGAAACTACATTCATGCACCAGCCCAAGAGCTTCATTCTGTCATATCTCCGTGGCCTTTTTCTCAATGGGGATTGGATCTTATTGGCAAGATTCACCCGACCTCTGAAAATGGACACAAGTTCATCATTACAGCCACAGAGTATTTTACAAAATGGATTGAGGCTGTCCCCATGACCTATATCACGGGTGTCCAAATTTCAAAATTCTTGCTGAATTATATCATATGCCGGTATGGGGTTCCCCTTGCCATAGTCACTGATAATGGTCGTCCTTTCAAGAATAAAGATGTTAAAGAGGTTTGTGCAAAGTTTCATATCCAACACTGTTTCTCCAGTCCATACTATCCACAGGTGAATGGTCAAGATGAAGCATCAAATAAAACCATTATCAAGATCTTGAAAAAGGTTGTCAATGATGCTGGTCGAGATTGGCATGTACAGCTGAATCCAGCACTATGGGCTTATCGCACTTCTATCCGCATACCTACTGGCGCAACACTTTATTCCTTGGTGTATGGTGCGGAAGCTATTTTACCTTTGGAGGTGGAGATTCCTTCCTTGCGTGTTTCCTTGCAACATCTGATTGATGACGAGACACACAGAGTCTCTCGACTGCATCAGCTTGAGATGTTGGATGAGAAACGTCAGACAGCTCTGACACATTTGCAAGCATATCAAAACCGTCTCCGTCGCTCTTATAATAAGAAGGTCAAAGGGCGACACTTCGAAGTGGGAGACCTGGTTTTAAAGGCAAACCCTAAGAATGCACAGTCTACTGACATCATCAAAGGTAAATTTGAACCTAATTGCGTTGGTCCTTTCATAGTAACTGTAGCATATGGCTCGGGGGCATATCAGCTTGCTACCCCGGAAGGTGAACCTCTGTCCGATCCTATAAACAACATGCATCTTCGCAAGTACTGGGCATAATTTTCTATCAGTACTTCTTCAAATATGATCCTGAAAAAATACAAAAAAATTGAAAAAAAAATGAAAAATACAAAAAAATGAAAAAAGAGAAAAAAGAAAAAGAGCAAAAAAAGAGCAAAGAAAAATGATTCGCCCTCTAGTGAAAACCTGGCAAACAGGCGCTTGGGGCAAGTACCTTGGTGAAAACCTGGCAAACAGGCGCCATGTGTAAAATGAGATCGTTGCTCCATCATCTATCATGACCTCTAAGCTATGCTTTTTTTTTCTCGGCCGGTTTCTCATGTCTATCTTTGTCTTGACCCGATGTCCTATTCCAGGCTCGTTATTGGTCAACATCATTGTCTTACATACCTTGGTTCTTTGTCCATATGTTTTGGTCCCGGTCTATGTATGTCTTTCCGATGCACATTGGGTGCGTTCCCTTGTCATGATCGATCACTGGAACTTTTGCATTTAAAAATGTCCTGAAAAAATCTTCCAAAAACATTTTAAAACGTCCTGAAAAAAAAAAAAAAAATGTCATAAAAATTCAAAAATGTCCTGAAAAAATCTTCCAAAAACATTTAAAAACGTCCTGAAATAATTCACAAAAAAAAAATTTGAAAAATGTCCTGAAGAAAGATCATAAAAATTGAAAAATGTCCTGAAAAAATCTCTCAAAAAAATCATATAATGTCCTGAAAAAACTCCCTAAAAAAAATCGACTAAAGTCCTGAAGAAATATCTAAAAATTGAAAAAATGAAAATCCATAAAAATCATAAAAAGTCCTGAAAAAATGAACACATAAACATTTCAAAAACATTAAAATCCAAAAACAAGCATTTTGCAATAAATGATACCTTGGTGCATAGACAGATCACTGAGCATCCATCCAACAACTCGCAATCAATCAAACACTGTGCTTTAATGAAATCATGCGTAAACAGATGAACTCTTCAATCAAACCAGACATTCAAACTGATCAAAATTGTCATATCAATCAACCTCAAAATCATTTGTCCTTGTCTCTACTATCATGGGTCTTATACAGGGTGTGGTATACTCGAAACCAGACTGTGTCCTGTCTTAGATGGGGTATCGCATGTCCTGAAACCAGACAGCATGATCGTCCTATCAACACTTTCAACTTTTGACAATGAAGATCAAGATGTTTGTTTGATTTGTTGGAATTTGTGCATCTTATCTTTTTATTGATTTATCTTTGGCTTCGGTCATGTTCCTATGTTGCTCGATGATGTCACTGAGTGATTTAGAGTGACTGGGATGGATCATGGTCCTTTTCTGGATTGTGATTGTTGTTTGTCTGCAATGTGTCTGTCTTTTGTAAAAAGGGTTGCATTTCAGCTCTAGCCTTCAATGCCATGATGCTACACATCCATTTTGCTATATCAAAATAAAGGTTCTCACCTACAAAGTGCATTACTGAAAGCAAGTTTTCTTCATCTTTAACTGTCTTCTGTCTCATTTTCTTCTTACTAACATTTCTTCCGTCAGTTCGGATAGTCAGTTCGGTTTAGTGCTCCGATTTCCCCGCACACATATGCTGCATCCTGCATCCATTTGGTTAGTACATTTGCATTACATTCACATCATATCAAGCATCTTATCCATTTCATATTATAAATGCATCAAAAACGCATAAGCAAAAAAAATATATATACATCCATACATATTCCACAAAGGTACATAAACAGTGCATAAGTCATCCATACAGGGAAAATCACATAAGTCATTTGCATCTCATCATATCAATGCATATCATATCATATGTCACAATAATATCGGAGTACAAAATCGGACTGTCTGTCCTAAGTATGGCCCGCAGGCTGACTACAAAATGTCAAAATACATAATGTCCACTGTCTGTCTAAGGAGCACGTGCCTCTGTCACTGGGTGCTCCCTCTGTCCTCCTCATCCTTGCAAGGTCTTGCAGATGATGTCCCTCCTGGTCCTGGCTGTGGTGATCTCATAGGTCCACTCACCCTCATGCTGCTCAATGACCTCTGAGAGCGTGCCCTGCTCTCTGTCCTCGATCGTGCCCGATATGAAGGTGCTCTCTGCTCTAGTGGAACTGCACTCTCATATAGTGTCCTCCAATGGCGTATCTCCTCTCTGGTCTCTACCAACATTTGTCCTAGCTCCCGTACACTGGCATCCCGAATCGACCCAATATACTCAGTGACTCTCTGTTCCTCTCGCTGTGCCTGAGCCATCGCTGCATCTCGAGCCGCTGTGAGTCTAGCTATCTCCGCTCTGAACTGATCATGCTCTCTCTCTAAAGTCTCAATGTGATCCTGCTGACTCGCTATGGTAGCCCTGAATATCTCCATCTCCTCTGTCCTAGCTGTCTCTGGCTCTATGGGTATGTCCTGTAATGCCTCTTGCTCCCCATCCTCATCTCTGTCCTCATCATCCCCGCCATCCTCATCTCTGTCGTCATCCCCATCATCATCCTCATCCTCATCCTCATCCCCGTCCTCATCCTCCTCGTCCTCATCATCTCCCTCCTCCTCTCCTGTGAGTGGGAAGTCCTCCTGTCGCCTCGGTACTGGAATATCCGGATCTGTCAATGGCACTGGCCATCATCGTGCAAACCATCTCTCATACTCATCTGTCGTCCCGGCGTTTGCCACATCTGATCTCCAATCCCACTGTCTCTGTTGTAGCTGTGAGAAGTCTGCATATGCTGTGTGTGGCTGAATCATACTCCCCCACTGACTCGTCTCTCTGTGAGATCGGGCAAAGTGCGCAGTCCTCCTGGGTACATCTTGCCTCTCTCCAAACTGTCGTCTAACTCTCTCTGGCAGGTACAACTCAATCACTCTCTGGCGATTCACTGGTCGCCCAAGCAAGTACCTCTCCTGTCTACAATATGGTAAATCCTCACTGTCATCTGACCATCCCGAGCAATCACAATATGGCCTCCATATGAACTCTCTCAGTCGGTCTAGCTCATGTCGCCAATATAGTATGTATCCAAAAGGACCCTGTCTCAATGCTCCCCCATAGCAATACACATATGGTCGATGTGGTACTACCTGTCTATCTGTAATCGGTCGACATATGGCTATGTGCTCAAATGCCCATACTTGTAGCAATGTGACTCCACAGCTCAACGTTTGAACTCCTTGATATGCTATCTGATGCAGCTGAAAATAGAGCATAGCCAGTACACATGGTCCCCATGCGTACATTGTCCCCTATGTCGCCATCCGCTCTAGCACTCTTCCCCATCCAATAGGGAATCCATGTCCTCGTCTGTCTCCTGCTAGTAGACATGCTATCACCACTGCTATCACCACATATTGTCGATCACACTTTGATGCCATAGTCTCCCAGCCAATCTCCCTCTCGACGATATCCAGATCATCTGCGTCGCACTCAAACAATCTGCACAGTGCGTCTCTCCCTGTCACTGGGTCATACTCTATCATCTCTCCATGAATCAGAATGCGGAGGATATGCCATACATCCTCCAGTGTCACCATCGCCTCTCCAGTCGCCAGATGGAATGAGGAAGTCTCTAAATGCCATCGCTCTGCCAATGCGGTAAGCAGTCCTGTGTTTGCCCTAATCTCGGGCATGAATGTGACATAGTATATCCCAAGTCCTGCTAAGGTATCTCTCTCTGTGCTCCTGAGTCTATGTCATAGCATAAAGCAATTTGGTCGGTTTTCCCGTGTGATCAACGGATACTGTCGACTCTGCATCACAATTGGGGCAAATTTTGTCAGTTTTAGGGTTTGCTCCTACGGGTTGCATTTCCTCATTTTCATGTCTAATCAGGATGTTTTTCATCTAATTTGACCTATTCTACCCTTGTCCCCTTTTTCCGGATCATTGGCATATCATTTTTACCAAAATTAGGGTTTGCATTGCACAATTGCGCCTGTGTAAGGTAACTTGCACCTGTGTCAGGTAACCTGCGCCTGTGTCTCCCTACACAAGCGTAGAAGACCCTACACAAGCGCAGGATTCACCCTACACAAGCGTAGGAGTCCTTTTTGGCATCCCCTGTGGGCCCCGCAATGTCCCGCAAGCAATCAAAATTCATGAAATTGAAAACATGGGTATTTGAGATCCATACCGCTGCTCCTACGTCGTCCGGTCATCTGAATGTGCGTACACGTTCCCCGAGGTGATCCGCCATTGGAATGTTCGCCATCTCTCTGCAAGTGTTCTTGTCCAGAGCAACAAATCCTCCTCTTTGTCTAGTGCAAATGAGCAATTTTCCTTCTCTTGGTCTCATTTATAGATCTTTGTCAGTGCATAGATGGACGTGCACCTTCTCCATCTTATGGTGGTCGTGGTCTTTTGCATCTTCAATTGCTTGTCCTTCATGCATCCGATATCCGATTGTCCGTCTGTTCGATCCTATCATTTTTATCGATCAATTGGCCTCTTTTCTAGACATTTCCGGCCAATTCCTCGAGGGGGCATGCATATGTCATTATTATTGTCTGGGGCATTTTCATTATTGTTCTTTGAAACAACGCTTAAAATCGCATTGTCTCAAAGAGGGGCAAAATGTAGACACCTAAAAATGGTCAATGCTTGCGGAGTCATGCTTTAACATTTACGCATTGCCTCATTTTAGGTTGTGCGTTGCATTAACATTTCTCCTATGTCACGTACTTGGTTTTTATCATTTGCGAACATTGAGTCATTCTTCTACATTCTTCATTCATCTCGCTCTCAAATTTGGTCTTGTCGACAACACTATCCAGTCATGATTTTAATTGATCTTATCCTATTGCATCAAAATGCGTGCTTATTTGTCATCATTTTGGACATCGTCAATCCTAATTAGGGTTTTGTCCTCCTGTCAATCTTGCGATCGATTTGTCATCGATCGTTGTACTCTTATCAATCTTGTCGATTTATCATCAATCCTTATCATTTTCAATCTTGTCGTTTTAACGATTGATTTGTCATCGGTCGTTGTCATGTTCGATCTTGTCATTTTGCGATCGATTCGTCATTGATCGTGGTCATTTTCAATATTGTCGTTTTGCAATCTATTTTGTCATCGATTCTTGTCCTCTTGTCAATCTTGTCATTTTGCGATCGATTTGTCATTGATCGTTGTTTGTCTCAATTATGTCAATTTGGATCAATTTGTCATTGTTCCTCGTCAATTGGTGCATTTATCAGTCAAATCATTTATCACATTGGTTATTTATCAATCCAAAATCAAATCATGATCGATATCAATTATCCTTTGTCAAGACCTAATTGTCATTCTCGCATTGCTAATTCGTCTTCTAGGGTTTCGTGATTTAATCATTTAACCTGGTTTGTCATTTCCTCCTTTAGGATTAATAAATTATTTATTTATCCTAAGTCTTCTCATTGCAATTAAATGTTCATTTAATTGGCTAATTATTCCTCTTTTTGTGAATTAATTAATAAATGACAAATTATTAATTAATTTACCTATTCCTTAATTCCTAAATTCTTAATTCTCTAATTTCCTAATTTTCTAATTCCTAATTTCAATTTCCTCCTATTTCTCTCCTAAATTCATGGAAATGACATAGAAATTTGTCATAAATTTGTCATAATTGACAATCAATCAATTTTGACATAGAAGTTGTCATAATTTGTCATAAATTATCAATCAACAAATTTTGCATAGAAAGTGCATAATTTGTCATAATTTGTCATAATTGACATAATTGATTTGCAATTTCCATTTGAATTGAATCATGCTAATCTTGTCATCTCTCCAATTTTTCTATAAATTGGATGATCTTCATCAATCAAGGCTAATAATTGCTAATCAGACTATTGAATTTCTACTCACTTTGTCAAATCACGCTTCTAGTATTCTTGTGTCAATGTCAATCTTGCTTTCTCAATTAGGTTTATGCCCTTGAAGGTGAGATCTACAACAAAACTATTTGAAGAAGAAAGAAGAACAATGGAGCCGCATGAAGGGAACATCTGGTTTGCATAATCTTTTTACATGTTTTATCTTTATGTCTCTATTGAGTGTTGTTTAGGATAGATCATTGCAATGAATGCTTTTGTGACTGAGCTATTACGTTTATCTTGCTTGTGATGATTTCCTATTTCCTATGCTACACAATCTAAAGTGGGATCATTTGGAAATGGAGGAACATGAGGATCTTAAAAATTCTCCTACAAAATGGTCCAAATTGTGCATGGGCACTAGATACTGTTAAAATTGGGCTAAGTTTCATAAAAATACTAATGCTACTAATACCAATAAACCCTATGATATGATCATTCTTATTACCCCAAAATTATTACTTCCATTTTGTCTTTGGCTCAAGAATGAATCCAAAAGATGAGGCAAGACATCAAACCACCCATAATGTACATTATAATGCCTTTTTGCCCATAACTCATAATTTTCCTTAGTCAAAGTGATCTCCAAAGGGTTAGTTGTATAACCCTTGATTACACTAAAGACACACTTCTTAAATCACATATAGAGATCAACAACATGAGAAATAGCCAAAATGAACTAACTAGATAAAATAAGCACCTTCTTAATTGTCAAAACATCCAAGTAATGTACCAATATGCAAAAAAGGAAAAATCAAATCACACTTTTACCTAGGATAGAATCTGAAAAAAGTGCATGGATGGCTTTATACAGCTCTTCAATACCTTACCAATGTCATAAGACTTGCAAAAATTGGATATCATAGTAAAAAGTTATGAGCTTAGGAGCCAAAAATTGGATATGTAGTTAATAAATAACTTAGGGAGCCCTCAATTGCACAAATAGTGCTAGGATGATCCAAGAAGACACATCCTTGGTCGATAATTAAATGAACCTTTTTAAGATAATAGGTTACTTGATAAGGGAACCATTGGTCCAATAATTCGTATGCATTGAGTTGTCTACATTAGTTTATTGCACTTAGGAGGAGTCCGTCACTTTCCTCTAAGGGTTAATGGATGTAAAATTAATTATGCATGTTTATTCTTTAATGGCCTACTAGTATGTTCTTGCAATAATTTTTGAATATTTGATCAAAAATAGAAAACAGAGGATATTGAAGGTGCATATTGGTTCTCTAGGGCCTTTCTAGGTTCATCAAGTTCCCTTTCATATATCATGAAATCAATGATGATCTTAATTCTCTTGCTAAATTTAAAGATAAATTCAATGAATAACTATTAATTTAGGAAGATAATTTGTTCGTAGGACATATTATAGGCTTCCTCTTTAATGGTGCAAATTAACCAAGTGGAGAATTAAGATCTTACAAGAAATGAAGAGGAAATATATGAAGGCTAAAAACCTAGTTATGAGTTTCTTATGAGTGAGTTGCTTAAATAGAAAGAGTTGTGTAGGTGCAAGTGTAGGTGTAAGTGTAGGTGGTGTTAAGGTAGGTAAGGTTGGGTAGTTAAGATGAGTATTGGTGGTTGTGCTTCCTTCCCTGCTTGTTTCCATCCCTCGTTCTTCGTTTCCTTTGTTCCCTGCTTCCCTCCCCTTCAAGCCCCAAATTAGTGCGGGGAATGAATGGTGAGATTTTGCAATGACTAGAATTTAATCTGCAACTCACATGTCTTTAAAAAATGACTCGAAAATTGAAAACACAATTCCTTTAAGAGTCAATTTCATGAAATATATTTATATATATTCAACTAGTTAAAATGCCCAAATAAAGGAAAACTAGTGAAAATATCTAATAATAGAGAAATAAAAAAAATGTAATATCTATAGAAATGAAAGATAAATATGACATAGAGTATTCAATTCAAATTTGAGCATCTCGACCACAAACACCAATGTCACAAATGGATGTTTGTGCATAACGTTGTCATCTTGTACAATTTGATAATGGGAAATGTCTTGAAAATGATGAAGATCCAACTCTATGATTTAGCAAACCTTCAAATAAAAAATATATATAGATACCAATGAATACTTTTTAACATAAATATAAAAGAATAAACTAAATAAAAGAATGTAAATAATTTAAATAAAAGAAAATAAAAAATTGAACAAGTAAATGCAAAACTTTGTGTGTTTGGATGTCTCCAATAAACTTGCACACACACACACACAAAAAAAAATTAAAAAAATAAAATAAAATAGGAAAAGTGTTTGGGAGTTGTTTGGGGACTTGCCTTAGTTAACTACATGCTTTGGTGTTTCCACCTCCACACCAACCATACATAGATAGATAAAAGATTAATAGTTTTGATGAATATAAATAAATTTGATAGATAAGGGATGTGATAAAACCCAAGATGCTCAAAGATAAAAGATGAATAGAAGGATATTACCAAATAGGCACGAGAAAGCCAATAGAGAAAGATAGTTGTGAGAGAGTGTTCTAGCAAGTTGTGGGGAGAAAGAGAGAGCAAGATATCCAAGTGAGTATGCAAGATGGATTGTGTGAAGATGAAAGATAGATTTTAAAACGAGGAGAGGAGAGGAAGAGAGATATGAATGAGTCATTTCAAAATCATTTTGAGCCATTTTCTTTGACCTAACAAGTTGACAAGTGGAAAACGCTTGAGTGAGAACACCTTTGAATCAAAAAAATCAAGGGATGCTAGTTCTACCTATGGAATTTTGTGCTATGCACTAATTTATAAACAAATTATACTAAAAGACAACAAGAGACAAATAAAACCATAATCTTAACGCAAAAGAGACTCAAAAAATATATTTGTTGAAAGAGAATCTTAAGCATCTTGAGAGGGGAAAATACCAACAATGAAGGGACACTAAAGTGAATAGAAAATATAGGTGAAATTGAAAGTGTATGCAATTCATGACACTACAAATATTATGAAATCAATTAGTTTCTTTTACAATGATTTAATAAAGGCACTTAAACATGGGGCTTGTGAGTTGACAATTAACAAAGTTTTTTTTTTTGAATAAAAGGGGTAAAAAATTTATTGAAACTCAATAACAAAAATTACAAAGAGAGCCAGAGCCCCAAGCCCCAGGATAGAACCAACAAGCCAGCCCCGCTTCAACCAACTACATAACCATCCATATCCTCAGTAAAAATCTTCTACAAGTCCTGAGATTGATCCTCAGAGAGATGCTCCCAACCTTTAACTTTCCAATCACTACCATGTTTCGAGGCCCACTTTGCCAGACAATCAACTGCTCTATTCCATTCTCGAGGGATGTGGATGAAAGACACCTACTCCATTAAAGAACTAATATGGAGAATCTGCTGAATAATCCCTGCTAACTGCCACTGGATCCCATTCGCCTTCTGCTCATTCAACAAGTTATCAACAATTTGTGAATCTGATTCACAAATCACCTACCTTCGTCCCTACTCCCAAGCCCACTCTAGGGTGTAGAGAATTGCAAAAGCCTCCATAAAATTATTAGAGTGCCTCCCTTTATGCATCGAAAAGAGGAAAACTACCTCCCCCCTACTATTCCTGCCAACACCACCAACTCCAGTTGGGCTTGGGTTACCCCTAGATGAGCCACCAGTGTTAATCTTGATAATCCCATCCTGAGGGGGTATCCACCTTCCCACCCTTTGCACCTTCTTTGTAGCCCATCTACCTCTCCTGACACAAGTTGAGGCAAGAGACAACCCCTGCAGGCCAAACCTACTCACAATGTTTGCCTCATCTCTACTCAGTGGAAAATTCACCCCACATTTAGCTTCCACTGTCTCCCGGATCATGGCAATGATCCTATTCCAAACTTGCTGAATAAACAATCTGACCTCACGAAAGATCCTTCTGTTCCTCTCAAGCCAGATCTGCCACAGAATGAAGATGAACCCAATATACCAGACAATCTGGAGGAAGAAGGGCAAGATAGGAGGTCTACCCAAACTGCTCCAGAACTCCACCAGAGAGTCCGCGTGGACACAAGGATGCTTCCACACCCCCTACCAATAAAAGAACAGGTGTGAGGAATCTTCCTCCCCATTACCACATAAAACACAAATAGAAGGCTCGAAGAATCTCTGCTTGCAGATATTGTCCCAAGTTAGACATCTATTCAAAGCCAAGGTCCAAGCAAAGTAGTTACACTTCAGCTAAGAAACATTATTCCACACATGTTTCCACCAGGTCACCTCTCCTTCCTTAGGTCCTCGGTTCAACAATTCATGGTATCCACTAGCCACCGCAAAAATTATCTTAAGATTTGGAGACCAAGCAAGCCCATCCCTTCGCTTGAGGAAGCTATAGTGTCTACTCGCCAAAATACCTTGCAACTCTGCACACTCTTCCTCCATCCCAGCAACCGGCCACTCATTAGGAGCCTTCCACTGCTCCAAATCTAGCCTACCACACCTATAAACCGCCTTAAAGTCACTCACCCTTGACCATCCCACCTCCAAAAACTTTTGGCTCAGATTCCCAAGGTGAGGGAACTGATCAAGGATGGGAGGATATCCATCCCAAGAATCATTCCAGAAAAGGACCTCCTCCCCCCTTCTACAAATCCAAATAAGCCCAGACTTAATGAGAGTAGCCCCTCTCTTGAGAGTATACCAGATCAAAGAGCCCTTTCCCTCAAGCATGTATCTAGGGATTTCCTCCATCGGGATCCTTAACATATATTTGTTGGCCAAAATCCTAGCCTAGACTCGATCCTGCTCCACACACCACCTCCAGTACAATTTAGCAGCCAGTGCTTCCCCAAAAAGAATAGACTACCTTAAACCAAGCCCCCCCGACTGCTTCGGGCTACACACTATGTCCCAATTGACTAGACTCCATTTGGACGAGGAAAGACTGCTTGCCCATAAGAATTGCCTAGCCAGAGAATCTAAACCCTTCAAGAACCACTTAGGGGACACATGAAGCATACATCGATAGATCGGAAGAGCCTGAACCACCGACTGAATCAATTGAACCCTCCCAGCAAAGGATAGCCATCTATGAGTCCAGTGATCAACCTTCGTGCGAAATTTATCCAAAATGCCATGCCAAGACTCCCTAGGAGGGTAGGGTTTCTAGGAGAAATAGGAACACCCAAATAGATCAAGGGCAGGGAGCCAACTTGGAATCTCAATATAAGAGCAATCCTCCTTTGAATAGTTACAGGAGTATTGAAAAAGATGATAGAAGATTTATCCTCATTGATCAACTGGCTCGAGGCCGCAAGATAAAAATCCAAGACCTTTCACATATTAGTAGCTTCTCTGACCTGAGCTAGCCCCATAAGGGTTGTGTCATCCACAAACTGCAAATGTGACTACGACTGTAGGTCATTACCCCATCTCCAACCTTGAATAATACCCAGACCCACATAATGCTTAATCAGCCTCCCGAACCCTCAACCAGAAGAATGAATAAATAAGGTGAGAGAGGGTCCCCCTTGCGAAGACCCCTGGAAGCACCAAACAACTCAGTATGGTCTCCATTAATAAGCACTGAGAAAGAAGTAGACGCAACACAAATTGTAACCCACTGTACCCACTCGTCAACAAAACTAAAGGCCCTGAGGATCTTCTGAAGGAAGGACCACCAGACTCTATCGTACACCTTAGCTATATCTAGCTTGATAAACATAGCTTTTTCCTTGGATGAAGCCATAGAATGAATGGTCTCCGTAGCAATGACCACACCATCTAGAATTTGGCGACCTTCCACAAAACCACTTTGCTCCTCCGAGATGACATTCCCCAAGCACTTCTTCAATCTACCTGCTATCAACTTAGAGACGATCTTATAAACCACATTGCAAAGAGAGATAGGGCGGACTTGTCCTAATCGGTCGACCCCATCACACTTGGGGATTAGAGAAATGAAAGTCGCATTCAACGCCTGAAGCATCTGCTTGTTCCTCTGGGACTCCTGGACTACATCTAATAAATCTAGTTTGAAAATATCCCAGAACTCTTGAAAGAATTCCACCGGGAACCCATTCGGTCCAGGAGCTTTTCCTTTCCTCATGTGAAAGACAATCCTCTCAAGCTCATCCAATAAAATAGGACACAAAAGCTGCTCATTCATCTCCCCTATGACCAGAGAAGGAATGCAATCAAGAACCTAATTTTCCGCCACCGAATCCCCTGAGGGGGTTCTCCCTAAAAAGGGCTTGAAAGAACTCTAACGACTCCCTAGAGATCTCCTGCAAGGATAAGCACTGCTCACCTCTATCGTTAACCAGAATAGGGATGGAATTTCCATGTCTTCTTTCTTTCACTGAGTTGAAGAAGAAAGCAGTGTTCTTGTCCCCCTCCTTCAACCAATCAATATGAGCTCTCTACTTCTAGTATATTTCTTCCCTAAGCTCCCATTCCTCAACCACCTTGACAACCCTAGCCTCCTCCCTAAGCAACTCCTCGGATAGGCCATGCTCTCTGATTTCACTGGTGATCCCATTCAACACAAGTTGAGCAACACTCTTCGCATGAAAAATATTCCCGAAATCCTGGCGGTTCCACCGTTTAAGCTGAAACTTAAAAAATTGTAACTGCTTGGCAAAAGAGTACACGACAGTGCCAAAAGGTGGCTTCCCCCTCCTCCACCACTCTGCAACAAGAACCTGCAGAGAAGGATCCCAAAGCCACATAAGTTGGAATTTGAAAGAAGGAGAGCGAGCTACCTGAGCCGAAGAAGAAACTAGCTTGATGGGCTAGTGATATGACCCTCTCCAGTCGAGAATCTCGGTACTTGTGGACCACCCTCCACCAATCCAGAAACTAGACACTAGGAAACGATCCAACCTCTCTGCGAGCCAATACTCTCCCATCCTCCTATTGTTCCAAGTGAACAAACCATTTCCACGCTTAATGTCAACAAGTTGCAACAAGGATATATTATCCTGAAACATGACAGAAGAAGGTTCCAATCGCATGACACCCCCCTTCTTTTCACTCAACTCAAGGATGGCATTGAAGTCGCCTGTCATAATCCAAGGATGAAAAGGGGCCAGCCTTCGCATACAAGAAATATGGGACCATAAGTTTTGCTTACCCTGAAAATCTGTAGGGGCATAGATGTTAGAAAACAAGATGAACTCCCCAGTCTCAAGACTAGAGATGACCTCAGATAAAGAAGATCTGGAGGCAACCCACCAGACAGGGCGAAATCTTAAATGGTTCCAAAGACATGCCACCCCTCCAGAGGATCCAGCTACCCCAACACATTGACACTCGCCTCTCCCCCACAGCTTTGGCACTAGACCCATCATACTCTCCATTGAAAATTTAGTTTCTTGCAAGAATAAGACATCAGGTGAATGATTCCTAATCAAATCCATAACAACTTTTTGTCTAGGGCCACTGTTCAAGCCCCTCACATTCCATGAAAGCACAATCATTTAGGGGGATTGGAAAAGTGAGAATCCAAAGTCTTTACTAACCCTGACTCAACCAAGTTCTCCCCCATCAATTTGATCTTATCCAGATCCTTCTTTTTGCCAACCTTTGAGCTCTTCTCTGAAGCACTTTTCTTAATATCTTTCTGATGCAGACCCAGGAGAGCGAAGGATTTATTACTTTTCACCCAAGCCGAATCCAATTTCAAAGCTATCGGAGAACCCTTCCCCTCAACCAAATTCTCCTCCAAACCAGGAGTGACTCCCAACTGGACCCCTACTGGTTGATCCATCTCCATCTATTGGCTTTCAACCACTAACAGGGCCTGGGTAGAGTCCTCAATTACACTTTCTAGTGCCCCCCTGATGCACCTTGATCTAGAGGGGTTAACCTCAGATTTACTTCCTAGTGGCTAAGATCATCTAGGACCTCGAATCTGTTGAAGGAATCCTCCCCCTGTCTCTCTTGTAAGGGCCTCTTTTGTCCTCGGTTCCTATTCTTTGTCTTAACTACGACAAAACCATCGGCACCCTCAACCTCGATCGACATGACAACTTTCCCTTTCTCAGCCCTATCTTGGCTCAGGTCTGACTGCTGAGATTGGCGCACCGTCGACTTATATCTAGGGCATTTACACTGTAAATGACCATACTCATGACACATATGACATCGAAATGGTAGAGTCTCATAATCTAACTGCTGAACCCAAGAATAAGAGTCTGCACACATATCTATAGCATTTGGCAATGGTTTACTAAGATCAATTTCGACACAAATGCATGCAAAGGTCATTATATTTCTCCCCAGGGTTTGCGTTGAAGATCCCACTAGCCTCCCTAGCAGAGCAACAAGCATCCATAGCACATCCTCTCGACAACATTCCACAGGAAAACGTGGTAGCCGAACCCACACTAGAACCCTATTTGGGAGCTCCTTAGAAGGATTAAACCTTGCATGCCAAGGTTTGATGAACAAACCCACTTGGTTGTAAAAATACGGGCCGCCTTCAAATACCCTATGGCGATCCTCCATGCAATTGAAAGTAACCATGAAATAGTTATTCACCAACAACATAATCTCCATTTCCCCTTCCGGTGCCCAAGTCCTATGCGCCCAATTTTCCAAAAACTGCAAAGACACCCTCATTCTCGAAAAATTGCAATAAAGGGAGTGTTTTGAAAAATATTCCATGTCTTCAGCTAACATCTCAGGAGGAATAACCAACTTCGGCCTCTCGCTGCATCTCTCCAAACAACCATTAATCTTCATAATGCGAGAGCTACTAGCGCTCCCAACCCCAGAATCAGATGAAAATAGATTATTGTTAAAAGTCTTCATATTCTGAAGTGGGGGTTTTGAGCCCACCGTAGCCCAAAAATCCATAGCTGACGCAACCAACGAAGCCTCACCACCAAGACTCGACATCGAAACAACAAAAAAATAAAATGCAAGGGCCAAGTACCCACACCCCAAAGGGGCCACACAATGAGGCATGAATCCCAAGGCACCCCCTCCAACACCACTGAAAGGAGGGCTTGTCGACACCCCCCAAACCCATGGGAAAAAACTGCAGCAACCTAGAGCCCCACCCCCGCGCAGCTGAAACCCCACCCCGCGTAGCCTCAGCCCCACCCCCACGCAACCTCAACCCCGCCCCCCAAACCCCCGCAACACCCCCCTCACCCGACGCCAAGCCTAGCATTATCCCTGCAGCCGCTACGCTCCCCCAACGCCTTGCAAAACCCTTCCCCATTGCACCTACAACCAACCCACACACGAGCTAGGCCCACGAAACCCTAGCCCGTCCGCTCGAACACCCCCGCATGCATGGCATCAATACATCACTTCGACAATTAACAAAGTTACGAAGATAAACATTTTCTTTGATATTTTAAGAAAACAATTACCAATTCATCACAAAGTACCCATGAAAATATTTCATGATACTATCTTATGAGAGATTGATTTTTATACTTACAAGACCAAAACCATATTCGCTAAGCGAAGCTTTTGGATATTCTATAAGAAATTTTTAAGGAGATCAGTCTAGAAAGAAGAAGAAAGAAATTGAACTAAAAATAAAATTGGAAGCAAAAGTGAATGTGAGATGAAGATGAAAATCATTTTCCATTAATTTTATGATTAAACATAATATTTTTATATATTACTTGGTGGTTGTGTTTTGAGATGAAAATTTTAGGAAGTGAACTCAAAAGTATGTGTAAATTGAAATATTATTTTTATTATTTTATTGTCACAACTATGGATAATTAAAAATTAGTCTTTTATATTTAAACAAGATCATTATTTAAAGATTGAAAACTTAATTTTATTTTTTTATAAGATTGTATGTAAGACATAAAGACTTCTTACTTTGAATTTTTGAAAATAAATAAATTTTCAAAAGGTCTCATTTGGTGTTTTAAGTCATGCCTATAGAGACTTATCTTGATACCCTACCTACTTAAAATGCATTTATTTAATACAATATCAATCTAAAATATTATTTCCTCCTTACTTCATCTATGCAATTAGGTCAAATATCTTTGAAGTTTGACTAATATTTGTATGGTATTCCAATCAAAATTTCAATGCTTTCTTTGGGTCAAAACCACTTCTCTTTTCACAACAATGGAGATTAATATCTAATATTTATCTTTCAATATATTGGCATAGATGTAGGTTGATGAAATATAATAATTAATGGTGAATAAAATTAGACATTTGTTTCGTGTTTTCTTGGGAGTAATTTATAAACACCATAAAGTCACCACACAACTCTTGTAAGATTATTCTATTAGTAATGTACTTTATAAGCTTGTACATGGTATTTTAATAAATCATCCAACACTATAAAGTGGATGCAAAAAATTGTTCATAGACTATGATTTTCTCAATTAACAATTATAATTGTAGCTTTCAATTAAAGTCTTGTATTGAAATAATTTTAATTAAATAGAAAATAAGGCATCATTCAATAAATTTTAATGTTTATTACTTTCTTTTAAGTATGGGTAGTTCTCATACACTTTCTTTTGACTTAAAGCCATAACTCCAAAAATGTCCTTATGGAAAGAAAATACACAAGCTAAGAGGTCATTTAGGAGTGTTTTCTTTCTTAATCATCGGAGTATTGACCATACAACATATCATCCACGAGTGAAACTTTTTAGCCACTAATTTTTCTAAAGGATATTCAATAGGGTGACCAGATCACTAATCTCTTTAATAAACTCACTTTTGTGAGAAATATTTGGATTCCTTGTGATAGTTTATATTGTCTTTTTTAACCAATAATAATTTATATATTTGACACAATATTCTCTATACTTTTCACAAATTCAAGTGTAGATTTGATTGTAATAGAAGTATACTTATCATAAGTAGGAAACCCAAAATTATCTTTAGTTTTAGGTGTCATATCTAGGACAAGTTTATTTGATACCCAATATTTCTTCTTCTTATTAGGATCATAATGTTGAGAACACACAAACACTATCTCATGAGATTGTATTGAGATTGGAAATGCCACTACTTGCAACTCAAATAGCCTAATATGATCTATTGTCCACCCTATTCACCCCTTAGATTTTTTTTTTCAATATTCGCATGCCCACATCTATTCAACCAATATTTTAAAGTGTTGAGACAATATTTGAAGTAGGAGAATGTCCCTTGAACTCATACTTCACATCTTTTAATTACTTGAACTTTGATGATGTCATGAAGATTACACAAAATAATTATAAGTGTTTTTATAGGATTCTAGTTTAAGGTATATAAAAGGGAAAAACTAAGAACAAGATGTAACACATGCCAATATCTAGTATACAAGGACCCATAAAATGGTAGAGTTTTAAAACTAAGAAGATATTACAAGATTATTTAGAATATCTAAAACTCAGAGGAAGGCAATGGAAACTTGGCAAAAATTGGAGTTTGGGAGGCAAATTATAGTTTTACTTAACTACTTTAAGGCTATAAAATTTTGTAGTTTAAATTTGGCACAAGGCATAACTCAAAATAAAAGTTATAATTTTTTTTAGTTGTTTTAGACTTCCAAGTTTTTAGTCTGAAGAGTGAAGAAAGTAATGGAATTAGACAATCAAATTGGAGAATTCGAATAAGAAAATTATTTTTGTGAAGAAAATATCTTTACATGAAATAAAAGAGATACATAAAAATTTCTAGGATATTTAAAAATTCAAACTAGGGTTTCAAAAGAATCACAAATAAAACTAACCATAGAACACTATATGGTTTATGTTGTAAAAAATGAAGAATAAATGATAAATAATGATCTAGGGTATGCACACTAAATGTATATGATGGTGACCATCATTTGCAAGAAGAACCAATGAAGTTTGTAAAATATCATTTAGCCTTTACCATATAATTCCTTCTCTAATCATATAAGAGGAAGTAAGAAGGGCCACCTCTACCCTACACCTTGACAAAGCACCAAGGTCAGATAACTTCTTGACCCTATTTTTCATAAAATTTGACACTTCATTAGAATTGATGTCTAAAAATTTAAGAAAATTAAAAAAAAAAAACAATTCACAAGAAATATAAATAATACACTAATACTTCTTATTCCTAAAAAAACAAGATTTCACAAAATTTAAACCTATATTGATGTGTAATACAACATACAAGATTATGGAAAAGGCAATGGCAAGCTACTTGAAAAGTGTTCTTCCCATTACCATCTCCCCTAAACCAAGCGACTTCACTCCTAAAATCAATAAAAAATATAAGGCAAAAATCAATGATGTTCAAGCTTGATAAAATTAAAGCTTTGAATCGCATTTGGATGGACCATAGAGGGGAATCTGCATTGCAAGAGGTTTGAATCGCCTTACACACCAACACTCCACAAACGATATTGTTCTATGTGGGGAATCAATGTGGAGGATGCAAAGACAATAAAAGATGCACTTAAACTTTACTCTAATGTATGTGGGCATCTCGTAAACATGGATAAGTTGATATTTTTATTCTTCAACACAAAAGATAAATTCAGAGGAGAATAGCGAAGATACTGGGTTTCAACATTGGGACAATCTTGAGCAAATATTACAGGGTTCCCCTTTTTAGTGGGGTAGTGAAAATGAACGTATGAAATAATATGATTGACGCATGCAAAAACAAATAACAAACTTGGAAAGGGAGATGGCTCACACTCCTTGGCGAGATTTCAATTGTCAAAGCGGTCCTCATTGCCATCCCGATATACATGATGTCATGTATATGCCTACCTAAGAAAGTAGAACAAAAGCTGAATGGGATACTTGTGGCACCAGAAGTAAGGACTTAGATGCACTGAACAAAGCGTCGGGGGCCAAAATTTTATGGAACATGTACTCTAGTTGGACCATGTTGCACAAAATGATATTAACACGAGATTGATTGCACATAATAAGAATCGTTGGTCCTAACTAGTGCCCTATGTGCAAAAAAATGAGGAAATCATTGATCGTTTACTTCTGAAGTGTGAATTTTCTTCTAGACGTTTGGGATTGGATGCAAATGAATTAGAATGGAATAGTGCCAAGCAAGATGAAATAATGGCTGGATTTTTTTGAGTTGGTCATCATTGCATCGTAATGTTATTCACTGGCCTATCGATTCTCATTTGGAAAATTTGAAAAGAAAGGAATAGAAGATTCCTCTTTGATAAGGATACTATCGTAGAGTTAGGTCATATGAAAGGTGGACGTAAGCATCACAAAAATTTTCAATGCGAGAGTATATGAGAATAATAAGCGTACTCTTTTATTGTGGGATGATAAAATGGTGAGCAATTGGAAAGGCCTAAAATCCTCACCATGGTGGAACACCCCCTCGCTCCCACGTATACATAAGATAAAAGAAAAAAGGCAAAGTGGATTCCCCCCACAGCGAGTGGAAGATTGAAACTCAAAGTTGATGGAGAATCCAAAGGAAATTTAGGGGTCTTTGAGGTGGGGTGCATAATGAAGAACTATACAGGGGAGTTAATATGCCGCCCCTCAAAAAATCTAAAGGATGGGACAAATGTTGAAGCGAAAATAGAAGTAGTAGTCATTGGGTTGGATCTCTACATTGCAAAAGGAATAAGAGAAGTAGATATTGAGGGAGATTCACAAGTATGTTTAAATGAATTCAAGCACAAAATGGTCAAGAGATGCAAATCGCAAGGTTCGGTGGATGTAATTTAGTAGAAACTAAAAAAATTGGAGGACTTCTTCGTCACATACATCTTAAGAGAATCCAATAAAGTTGTAGATTTCTTGACAAATTATGTCCAATAAATGGTCATATCGATGTACCTAGTGGTTCCTTCCCCTTGAAATGAGACAGGCTCTCAACAATCTTGGCAGAGGACTGTAGTAAAAAGGATAGTGGAGTGTAAACACATGACATAAATCTTCAAACTCTGTGACTTCTTTGAAGTTTGAATGTTATCCCCATGCATCAAATATAGAGTGCATAGGAGATTAAAAGACCCCTTCATGAAGAACTTAAGATGTTTGATATCCAATACTATTATCCAAACGAAAAAAAGGAAGGAGGATGTGAATGGGAAAATGGAGAGAAAGTAAAGATACACAACAAATTACAAAGGACAAGTCTTTGCATTGATAGTGGTGGAACATTTTCATGATGATCGAAGCATATAAATGTCTAGACACACAAGAATAGAATAAATGAAGGGCAATATGGATGAATTAAGAATACATAGCACCATGGCATGACTTTATAGAGACATTTTTTGCCTACAAAGTTGAAGCCCCAAGACAACACATTAGGAGACTTTTTAACACCCAGGAAGATGAGTTAGTTCAAGTAATTTGAAAGACAATTGGTGCCAACCGATGGAGGGATGGTCATATCTAGGACTCGATGTTTATGAGAACTTTTTCACTAATATGGAGCAATAGAAATAAAGAAAGATTCTTTTATAGTCCACAATATGAAGACATCTAACTGTGATACAAACAAGGCATACATACCTTACTTCCTATGGGTTTTGACTTCTCTTTCACGATCACGAACTTCTCCACCACTAGGCCAACTAAAGATGATGGAAAAGAAGTGAGTACCAAACACCTATTTACCCCGACACTTAGACCATGAGTGAATATAATGATAGCAATGATTCCCAACCCACCCTTGAGTGGCTTAATAGCAATTGGTGAGATGGTTAGTACAAATGCTCTTTGATGTTATGTACATCCTACCCAAAGGTGCACACCGTCAAAGAGTTGCCTTGTAACTATTCTTTAATCCTTACTAGCAGAGTGATGATACTATACCTATTGAAGAGCATGCTTTCACTCCTAAAATCAAAGTCACAATGATTCCTCTTACAATGCAATATTTAGAGATTAATGGTTGCACACACCATATTGCAAAATGAGGATGAAGAGACAACACAATATTTTTCTTTGAGATCAATATTATCTTTCATTTTAAACCTTTTATTCTTCCTTATTGATTTAACTTGACCACTAACTTCCACATTTTCTACCTTGAATGCCAAATATGATAATCAACACTAAGGTATTTTACTACTTTGTCCATGTTGCCAAAATGAATGGCAATGACATGCTTGCCTCAAAATAGAGGAATGAAGTAGAGCAAAAGCCCCCAAAATGAAACTATATCAAAGAAACAAATAGTGCAACCTCAAATTTGAAAACACTCATTCATTAGTTGGGTGCTGGGCTATGAAGGAAAAAATGACCTAGTACGCTAAATAATAAAAACAATAGACTTGAATGAGAAATAGGGGAGAGGACCCAATAGTTGTGCACTCTAACTTCGCGCTTCTCAAAATCTTACATAGAAATTTCAAATCTCTTCCACAGTAGCTCACTTGGCAAGTCCCTTACTTATAACTAAAGTTTCAGGGCCACATCATCAAGTATGGTGCCACATTAGCATGCTTTTTGCCAAGGTGTCCAAAACAACCCAAAAAAAAGTGAGACCAATAGGTATGCAAAAGAGGCCCCTATACTTGTGCAGCTGATGTGGCATCACATGATTGGTTGCTTTTTGCAACTATTAGTACATTTCATAATAGTAACAACTTTAAAGTCACAACTATTGGTACAATGTATTATAATTATTAATATATAAAGACAAAAAAAATCATATTTTATGTTTCAAACAATAATATTTATTTGTACTATTTTTGAAACAAAAAATATCAACCCTCACAATAATTCATACATACTCAACTATTCGTGCCCTTCCCCTATACCCCAAATAAATTGAACACCATTTACTTTACCTATTCACTATCACACTAGCACTCAAATTTGCCTTATTGTTGCCCTCGTGAAGTACTTATTCTCATCCGACTGTGTCTATGCAGCCATGTAAATCATACATTCTTACGAAAAGGGGACTTGGATTTTTTTTTAACATCTCCTCTATAGAGAGTGGGGTTTACATGGCTGCATAGACACGGGCTTCTAATCCTTGCGAGGCATTGAAAAGAATATGGGCAGCTTCGTAAAAATTGTGAAAAACCTTCTCAAAACCTTCTCAAAACAAATGCCACGTCGGATGATAGGGCAGTTATCCTTGGAAAGAATATGGGCATCTTCGTAAACATTGTGAAAAACCCTCTCAAAACAAATGCCACGTCGGATGATATGGCAGTTATCAATGAGAAAGAAGTAATTTGTGGCATGAAAATAAATTCAATTAGAAGCAAAATGGCGGGAGCATTCCCTGCATTGCGCAAATTAAGGGAGCGGGGGAGAGATATGCCATGTAGATTAGCCGTTACAATAACGGTTACAGGCTAGCTTTTTTAAAATATGAGCAAATATGAACAGTAGAAATGGTTACGGGTTAAGATTTTTTCTGAACTTTCATTTTTGTTTGTTGTGCATTTTATTTTGGTTGATTCTGCTCTGTAGATTTTTTTGAACTTTCGTTTGTTTGCTTTGTATTTTATTTTGGTTGATTCTGCTCTGTTCTGGCATGGCCATGCTAATTCTTTCTTTGGTCTTGGTGTTTGTCTTTTAAGTTTTCTTGTATGTTTTTCTGTTTGTTTAGTTTGTTCATTCTACCTGTTCGTGTTTTTTTTGGTAAAATGCGTTTATAATGGCAATTTCTTTATGCATTTGGTCGAGGGATAAAGCGTGCAGACAAACAAAACAGAGAATGGTAGTAATTAATTCTTTTTTATTTGATATTTTCCCTTAGTTGCGGTGTTTTTTAATTCTTTGTTTGCTGTTGTAAATTCTTGATGGCAGATTGAATAGAGTTTATAACGGTGTTCTTTTTTCTTGTGATGTAATGCAGGAATATTAAAAATGGTAAAAGAGTTTGAGTATGAAGAAAAATAAGCGTCTGCATTGGAAGGGATTACGCACTTCCAGAAATTAAGGTGCCATTAATTCGTATCTTCCCATAACTGTTCGTTTGTTTAATATAATGTAGGGTTTTCTTTTTATTTAATTGAATTCCTATATTCTGTGTAGATCTCTGTGGAAATCGGCCCTAATTTAAAAAAAAAATTTTCAACTAATTGGGAGCATAATTTTTTGATATAACTTCATAATATGCGTAAATCTGCCTCTTGACTCATAAAGGAATAAATTCTAAGATGGACCTGGTGCAATAGCACTATTCTTGTCTATATATGATCTCTAGTGCGAATATATGATTTTCTGTTAATAATAATTTGTTTTCTTAGGTATTCATGTTTATGTTTCCTTAGGACGATATTTTTGTGTTTGTGGTTCCCATTAATTCAAGTATATTTTTCTTTGATATAGTTTACCACAAGTAAAAACCTGATCCATCTTCAAAAACTTCTTTGGATGCTCATGATATTGGTGATGTATTGAATTTACTCTTGATTAGTGTATGCGGATGTATGAATCCATATTTCCTTTAAGACATTACATTTCTCATTTAAATTTTACGTATTAGGATGTTGTTACATGCATTTCTTTGGTGTGCTATAAGAAGCCTAGGCTTTAAGCTATTTGAAATCAGGACTGAACAAACATTTTCCAGGAAAAAATTTAGGTTCGAGAACAAGATAGAGATTTTCACACCCAACTGATTTCTGATTAACAGTTGCTGCAGAATACCACACACAGAAAGTATATACTACTAGATAACTCCACTTAATTTACAGCAAACTAATGCAGATAACTGTTTATAAAATCAACCTGGATGAGAATACTGATTTCTCAGAGTTCTGATGCTGTTGGCAGCAATATAATGAATTACAGAAATACCAGACTGGGTCTGATTTTGCCCTATGCTTTCTGATCTATACTGATTGGTGTAAGAGGACTAGAAAAATTGACTGCTGCTTGAAGGTCTTGAATCGGCTCCTAGCACAACAGAGATTGAGGTGCACAGCCCTCAATGGTATTCTTCTTGATTTCATTCCCCTTAGTGCTCAGATCTGGGTTTATATGCCACCTTCAGGTTAAAATGTTCAGGGTTGGATGCAACAGATAGGTCTTGCAGGGTCCTATGTCTTGATCACCCAGAACTTCACACCCTTGTGTGAACTCTTGACTGGCTGCCTCTCCGTGAAGGTTATCTGAATGTAGTTGAACTCCCTCTTAGTCCTAACCTCTTAGTCCTAACCTCGTAAAAGTGAAATAATATAAACCCACAGAATGATGTTCCTTGGTGTGAACATGTTGCATGCATCACACACCTGTTTAGTGAGCAATAGCTGCTGCCCTACCAAAGGTGGAGTGTAATGAAGAGGAGGAAAATCAAGAAGAATATGAACATAAGCAAAACAATGAGGTCTATGCTTGTGATTATGCCAGTGTTGTATATTTTATTCATTATATTGATGAAGACCTTTTTGTTTGTGATTATATTAACATGGCAAAAATAGTCTGAGCTCTTGCACACGAATTTGCTCATCTCAAGGAGATGATGGAAGATTAGTGTTAGAAATCGAAGAGTTTTGATGAATTAGTTAAAGCACACTGATTCAAATGTATGTTGCTATTAGTTGAAGCGGATTTGAGTCCAAGTACATACATGCTCATTTAAAGTTTCAGGTTACAAGACCAATTCAAGCCCTAATTGTATGCAACAAAGAAAAAAGTTAATACTAAAGATGGATGCTCTTGCTTATCAAATTGATTGCCCACAAATTGAAAGTTTCTCAAAGCAAATTTTTTTGATAAGCCATCCTATAACCTTCAATAATTCTACTTTTGCACAAGCTAGGTTGTCATCTTTATAAAATTTGGAGATAGGGAATCCTATGGGTTTAAAATTTGCTTGTGCAAGATTGAACATTTTGTGATTACTTACTGGTTATAATTTTTTTTAAATTGGAAACATACTGTTAATTTGGATTGATTTATCAATAGAAAAGTATAAAATTTACAAGCTTGTAATCCAATAAACCTGGCAATTCTAAGAACTCCAAAGTGGCTCATAAGAGAAATGCCAACCAAACTATCTCAAAGGTCATTCCTTGGGCAAACATCCAGTATGTGGTAGTTCTTGGTAAAGAAAATTTCGTGGAAGAGTTTATCAAATATTGTGAAAGCAAAATTAGAGATCCAATGACTTAGATGTTAGGTGTGTTGGAGCTCAAAATCAAGATCAGCAACTGATTTTGGCCAACTAATGGAATGACCAATTAGGTCTCACTTCCCTTCACTTCTGGTTCTGCCAGACCTAGGTGGGTATACCTTATCACCAGCTATTCTTTGTTTGTACTATGATCAGTTAATGATATTTAGGCAGGTTACGTTACAATACTCCTATTTGAAATCACTTTCGAGTGGCATGAAAATGAGAATGACCTCAAGTTTTATCTCCTATTGCTACTGTGCAAAACTAAAACTGAAATGAAATCTATTTTATGGAAAAAATGTTTTCTTGACTTGGTTTTGATGGAATGCAATGCTGAATATGCAATATAGACCAGTGTCTTCTCCTTTTAATGGGCACAGAGTCCTATGGAAACTTGTCTCTTTCGGTCTCCTACTCGATAGTTTTGCAACTATCCACTGCTGATACTCTCACAGTCACTAATCCTATTATGACAGTCACTATACATTGAATTTAATCAAACTCCTATAGTAACTATCCAAGAGTGTGCACCTTCTTGTTCATGAAATGAAAATAACAAGATAGCAACAATATGAAGAGTAACCCAAATGCAATCTCCAATCTTCTTAGTATTGAAATAGCAGGCAGATTCAAAACAATACACCAAAGTAATCTAAATGCAACTTGTAAGCAGGAAGGCAACTTATTTTATATCATTGTAAAACATTACAAAAAGTCTCTTCCTTTTTTCAATTTACACTTTGAACCCTATATATACAAAGAAGACCCAACAGAGGCTTCTCTTCATGATGTCTCTTTGATATGTTCATGTCGCTTTTGGTGCATCGGGATTGTTTTAACTGCCGGTTTTGCAAAACACTGCTTCTCCGCCTTTGGTGACTACTTCGATAGACATCCATATGCCCTGTTCGGTATAGTTACACCGAAGTAGTGATATCGGGATATCGGGATCACAAAGAATTGTTGTTTCGTGTTTATTAGTTATTCTGATGGGTAGTTAGGACTTCATGTTCGACATCCAAAACATTTGGTTAAGCTCGGTCAATGACCACACAAATCATTTTGCATATCGACATGCAGGTATCTTCTTATTCATCGTCCAAGTCACTTGGTTAATCATGGTTAACACTCAGACATTGTCCAGTCATCATCCACGTGGACCATCGATTCTATCGGCAGACATCCGCGGCATCAAAAGTCTTCTTATTTATCATCTGGTCAAACTTGGTTGACCGCCACGTGTATTTCTGTATCTATCGGGTTGCTAACATGTCGACTGGAACATCTCTAGTGGTCACAATGGCCTTAAACTTTGTCTCTGCGGGATAGCGGGTTCCACCTTTCCCTTTGTCTTTACTTATCCCGCATGACTTTTCTAGTCACCTTTTGGACCAACGGGATAAGCTTTTCCTTCGCGATCCTTAGTCATCTCTCATCTCGCGGGCTTTTCATAGTGCTCCTGAAAACTGCGTGGGATAAGGTTTCTTTGACTTTGCTTTGTTTCCTTATCCTGCACCACCTGGGTGCACCTCTTTCACCATTGCGGGATAAGCCCTTGCTATCTGGCTTTCATCGACTTCTATTTCTTTTTATCCCGCGCTATTACTTTGGCGTCTTGGAGACCTCACGGGATAACATTTTCTCAACTTTTCTGAGTCAATTCTTATCCTGCAACCTTGAATCTGTATCCTTGAAACATTGTGGGATAAGTTTATCTTCAATGTTCCTTATTGTTCCTTATCCCACACTGCCCTTTTGCCACCACAAAGATGCTGTGGGATGAGGATTTTTTTGTATTTTAGACCCCTTCTTATCCTGCGGTTCTATTCTCATGCTTTAGATGTGCTGCTGGATAAGCTTTCCCTTTGTGCAGTGCTCTCATCTTATCCTGCGTGACTAGGACTTGTTATGAACACATTTGCGAGATAAGCTTTGCTCACACATTTTCTTTAGACCCGCTTATCCCACATAACTGTGATATCAAAGCCGACACTTAAGTGAATTTTTTAGAGCACGTGGGGACCTTTATGGGTAAAGTGATCGTGCGAGGGGGCCTCCTAGGGGATTTATGACTTAGACCTAGCCATCGGGGAATAAAGAAAATCTTTGAGGCGATAAACATCAAACGTATCTGGCCCGATAAGAAGACCTAGCAAGTGGGGCTGGTACACCTACGACAAAGAACCCTTCCAACTATGACTTAAGGCGATGAAACCGACAAACACAGGTCAACTGCAAAATATAACACAGGCTGGGAGAACAAAGGGGAGAACTGCAGCAAGACAAACCTTTCTTAAACCCTAAACCCTAGGATTTAACACGTAGGTAGGGCACAACAAAGCCAATTTTTGGAGTCCCAACACCAGGATTAGGATTTATGAGTGCATTTTTGGGGGCATTCACTAGATTTGCTTTCTTAGGGGACCCTAAAATTTTGCCCAAAATTTAGGGTTCCAACAAGGTGGAAAATTGTTTTGCTTCTGTTCATATTTGTTGACGTATATTTTATGAGTAGTGGCTCACAAAAACCCATTTATCATAGTGTGATTGTGCTCACAGGTGAAGCATTAAGACTTCCTAGTAGGTCAGCTAGCCATTCTGGTACTACTACTTAGATGTGCTTAACCATGGAGTTTCCCCCATGATCAAGTCCACTTAATTTGCTACCCAATCTGGAAAACCTTTTGTTGTGACTTATAAAACTACGTGGTTGAATCTTGATAAAATACCACACATGAGACAAGTCAACAACATACTTTCTCAATAAACTTATAAAGTAATTTGAAATACGTTATGTATTGTAGACAAGGAATGTGCTAATCCTATCCATATGCTACAAGATTGATCTTTTCCAAAATTTCAAATGGTCTTGCAAAAGATGGAGCCAATTTAGAAGCTTTTCCAAACTTGATAGAATTTTTATGAGGTTTGATTAAATGTATTTTGTTCTTTTCAAAGTAACATAAGATTTTCTGCCTGTCAGAAGCTTTTTGTAGCCTTTGTCTTATAACTTTGATTTGATCATCATATTTTTGTAAAATGTTTAATCCAATGACTACATGTTTTTCGGGACTCCCAACTCAATGGGGTCCTGCATTTTTTGTCATAAAGTGTCTCAAATGATGCAATCTTTATTGAAGGATGAAATTCATTATTAAGCGTAAATTTGACCAATTGTATGAAGTCTTTGTACCTGTTTGGTTGATCCATCACATACATTAACTTATCTCTATTTGTGTTAATCACTTTAGGTACACCATGAAGATGCACAATTTTATTTACAACTCTTCTTGCCAATGTAACAACATTGTCCTGCAAATTCCCAGCAATGAAACTGGCAACCCGAATTTATCAACTACCACAAGATTGGTGTCATGTTGTCCCCTGGATTTTAGCAATCCAGTGATAAAGTCCATAGTTAAGCAGACCACTTATGACATGGTATTTCATGTGGATAAATCAATCCATTAGGATGCTCATGTTTAGTCTTTTCTTTCTGGCATTCCAAACATCTTGCCATATATTGTATTACTCCAACCTTCATTCCAGGCTAATAATGTCCCCACTTTGAAATAGAATTTAATAATAAATAATAATAAAACTAAAATAATAAAAAATAAATTAAAATATAATTAAAATTTAATTAAGTTAATGAATGGCCAAAAGACATGAAATGAAAGTTGTGACTTACCCAAATATGAGGTATAAAAGGGAGAAGAAAACTCATTTGAAGTGAGGTATAATTTGGGAATCACCAGATCTGTTTGTAAAAGGTTGCGTCCTTTTCAAAGGGCAGATATAATGAAGAGTTGCGCTCTTCCAAAGGGTGCTAATGGTGAAAGGGTGTGTCTCTTTCCAAAGGGCATACATCATGAATAAGTGTGATCTCTCCCTCACATTGAGAGATAAAGGAAAGGAATCAAAGCATCCAGTGACATAATTTGGGAATCAGCAGATCTGATTGTGAAAGGTAAGGTTGTGTCCCTTTTAAAGGGCAGATATGATGAAGAGTTGCACTCTTTCAAGCCGGTGCTAATGGTGAAATGGTGTGTCTCTTGCCAAAGGGCATACATGAAGTAGTGTGATCTCTCCCTCACATTGGGAGATATAAAGGAAAGGAGTCAAAGCATCCGGTGACGTAACCATCAATCAGATCGGATCATAACTGTTATTAAGATAAAGGCAGTAACATCGTTGTTCTTGGCGGTATGCATGGGGATGTACTTAGTATATGCATCCTGACAATACTCTTATGCAGAATTTAGCAGTAATATTAATAATATTAATATATACTGCAATATGTATGACAGTCGTACTTAATCTTATATACATTCATAATAATTGAAAGACAATATATATTAATGATAAGAGATTTCCACAATCCATAGAAAAGATAGAAAGCTATTTCTGGATTAAATTGTGTACAAGATTTTTGACACAACGTTTTGGATCACACTCCATGATCCATCATCAGGATAAAGAGAGCCAAAAGAATCATAATGACAGTCTAAGTACTTTATCCCTTTTGGGAATTGACAGCCTCCCAGTAGGGGACATTACATAGGCCAAAAGTAGTATTGCTTAAGTTCATGCATAATTTTAGTTACTCCTGGATGTGCAAAATATGGAGCTCTATGCACCTCATCCAGGAGCTGGCCTCTTAAATTTTCGGTGGAAGGAACATAAATCCTTACTTGATACCTAACCATCCCATCGGAATCCATTGTCTACTGAGAGAGTTCATTATTTTCTGCTATTTTTGTAAAAAAATTCAGCTACAATGGATCTAATTGTTGCCGTTTTAACATTTCCTGTTTAAAATCAGACTGCAATTGTGATTATAGCAGCCAAATGTCTTCTTCTATCGGGTGTGTCAGTCACCCTATTCTCTTTCCCATTCAGGTAGTATATATTTATGTCATAATCACCAATGAATTCAAGCGATCTATGCTGCCACACATTCAAGTTTTCTTTGTTTGAATAGATATTACAGACTTTTATGCTATGATTTCAGTGCAAATGACTTACCCAGAAAGTAATGTTTCCACATATTTAGAGCATGAGCTACTACTGCCAGCTTTAAGCCATATGAAGTATAGTTTATATGGCGATCTTCCAATTTCCGTGACTTATAAGTCACCATTTTTCTTTTCTGAACCAAGACAGCTTCTAAGCCAATAATGGATGAATTAGTCTGAACAGTGAACTGTCTATTTGAGTCAAGACATTAATAGAAATGGGGATGGGGCTGAGGGGAGCAAGTTTGCCAACATTCGAAAGGCCACCTCACATTCTTGCGTCCATACAAATATCTTTCTCTTTCTTTGGAGGGAGTTGTTGATTGGATCGACAATCCTTGAGAATTTCCATGAACTTGTGATAATATCTAGCAAGCCCCATGTAACTTATCACTTCTTTTCAACATTGTTGGCTCATGCACCACAACTTTGAAAATCGCCCCCTAGATATTATGAGTAAGGTATATCTTTTGTTGGAAGAATGGGAATTTGGACAACTTTCCATACAGTTGGTTTTCCCTCAATTGCTGTGTGAGAAGCTTCAAATGATGCTCATCTTCTTCCTCATGCATAGAGTAAATCATGGAATCATCAAGAAAAACCAGTACAAATTGATCTAGTTAATTATGAAATATGTCATTAATCAAATTCATGACCATAACAAGAGCATTGGTCAACCCAATGGGTAAGACTACAAATTTTTAGTGCTTGTACCAACTTCTAAATACTGTTTTGAACATTTTTGTACTTCACCCTTAACTAGTGATATGCAGATCTCAGATCTATCTTTGACAAGACAACTACCCCTTTCATTTGACCAAATAGATCTTTTGTTCTTGGTAGGGGGGTATTTGTTCTATGCACAACCTTAAGTTACGATCTTTCTTCTTGATGAACACAATGGGAGACCCTAGAGAGACACACTTGGTCTAATCAACCCTGCTTCTAGGAACTCGTTGAGTTCAACTTTTTGCTCTTGTAAATTTGATGCATTGATTCAATAAGTTGCTTTGGATATAGGAGCAGACCCATGAACTATATGTGTGGAAAAATCAACCTTCCTTTAGGGAGGCATGGCTAGAAGCTCATCTGGAAACACACCCCTATACTCAAATAGCAGTGGATGGACATTTAGGTTGGGTTGACTGTCATTCTTAGTTATTTTAATCTGAACTGAGTACTGTTGACACCCCTTTTGTTTGCTTTCAGCAGCTGTAAGGTTGATATTTTTTTTTTGCCTTTCTTTTGATGACTTGCAGGGTACTCAGTTTTCCTTGGTCATCAAAGTACTATAACAACTTCTTGGTACAATCTAACTGGGCCGTATGATTGTGTAACCAATTCATGCGAAGAATAATAACATTAGAGTCCACTGCAAGTAAATTCACTTTAGTCTTAAATTTGCTTAGGTCCAATTCTAGCTAGTTTATGTATTGCTTGAAAGATTGCTTATGTCCTGTGCCTAGATCAACATAACCTCTTTCCTTGAGTGTTCTAGTGAAGATTCTACATTGTTTTATTACTTAAGTGAAATAAAGCCACCAGTAACACTTGAATGATTTAAAATAGAAACTAAAATCTTGCAATTTTTACCTTTTATTTCTATTTGAGAGGATGCAACAACCCTTTGAGGAAGGCTGATTTTTGTTATTATAGTTCCTCAAATTCTACCCTTTTGCTAAGTTAGCAGCAAGTTGGAATTTCTGAGTGTTCTTTTGAGAATTTTCTTTTGAGAAATCAAGAGAAAAAGGTTAATTCCTAAACCCTTGTTTAGGAATTAACCTTGAAATTGAAATGATAACTGAAATGGACATGGAATTGAATTGCAGCATAATGCTTTCCTTTTGAGGTAAAGGCTAGATCTGAATTTCAATGCTTGTAATTGAAGTTGATATCTTGATGAAGCTTGCTTAAATCTTCATGTCAAGGGTTTAGGATGTCTTGTAGAATGTTTTCATGGAAGGTTGATCATGGATGCCATCTTGATTGCTTGGACTTGATTTGACCTCCCTTTCAATGCTTGGCGAATGCTTATTGCTTGCTCACTTGAATTGAATTTGCTAGAGTATAATTGAGAGAGATCCATCCATCTTTCAAATGAGAGGGGTAGGCCTCCTTTTATACTTAACTACCCATAATTTTTAAAATTTTTTGGAGTAGGTTGACACGAGACCTAAATTATCGCCCAATTGAAATGACTATTGATGGGACCACATTTGGGTCTTAGTTAGGAGGATCAGGGCGGTGGGGGCACCTTGGTCTTGTTAATCAGGATTAGATTTGAACGGGGGTTAGAAAGGGAGTAGAAAATGCAAATTTTTGGAAGGTGTGAGCAGAATCGAAGTAGATAGATATTAGACACTGAAAGATAGAACATCAAGGTGAGGTCTAGGTGAAGAGGAAATTGTATGTGGATACAATTTACGATGCTACATTTAGCCCCCACTTTAGCCAGAGTATGAGACTACATCCATACTCACAGTAAAATACAAAGTCACATTGAAAAACTTTCACCAAGTTACCAAAGAGACAAGACACACCAAACCCCTAGGGACTTTAGGATCTTATTTATCTAATATCAAGATAAAAGGGACAACACATGAAAGGGAAAGGGCATGACTATATTGGCCTTGTAAGGTTTGTGCTTACTTTGAATCATGAAAAATAAAATTACAAAGCAAAAGGCTTAGTTTGCAAAATAACCTGAATATTGAATTGAATTGAAATGAAAACATGTCATGGTGTGTGCATAAAGTGTAACATTGAGTAGATTGTATGCCCCCACATTAAAGTGATTGTGTACGCCTTTTTTCGGGAGCAATAGCTTTAAGGTAGTATGCATCCAAAAGACAAGCATGTTACCACAATGATATGCCCATAGGAAAAAGCACAAAAGGGATCAATAATTCACTTGTGATAAATAATGTAAATCAAGAATAATTTTATTGAATTGACCTCATCCCCCAAAGGTAGTGGAAAAATACCAAAAACAGATTGATGTTGTAGCTGCCACTTGAGTGTTGACGTTATCATTTATCTTGATGAATTTTTTGTGATTGAACTTTATAAATGATTGTTGAGCGCTCTCATTCTTATCAATTGGAGCCATTGAAGAAGATGGTTCAAATTGATTCACTTGAAGTTGATAATTATGAAGCACTGCACACAATTGCATGAAAGAAGTAAACTCGGATTATAGAAATTTATCTATATCTTTTGTAAATTAGCAATAATTTTTTTTTGAACATCATGATTAGGTACAGGATAAGCAATTTGTGAATTGTAAAGGTTTATATCTACCAATAAACTTAGTCACTTTTCTTTAATTCCTTGCTTACAATCAATCGAATAAGTCAAAGTAATCTTAGGACCAATGTTATTTTGAAATTGTTGAATGCATTGGCCAATTGTTGAAAAGAAGTAATAGAATAAGGAGACAAAGAACAATACCATTGCAAGGCTTCACTAAGATGTAGGTAAAACCACTAATTTCATGGGGTTAACCCTTTACATTTAAAAGAGGAAATGGAAACCAATAGATCTAGCCAAAATTCAATTAAAGAAAGAGTTGAGATGCTGATTGGATTTGTGTCTTTGATTTCTCTTTTGGAGTTGAAGTTGTATTTGAATTGTAAAGTTGGATTTAGGGCAAATAGTGAGGAATTGAAGCAAAACAACAATGACAAAGTGTTCCATATTTTAGAATGAGCTACAAACAAAAATTTAAGAGAGTGGATCAGAACTTGTAGTTGAAAATTTGGGACGAATTGTTGGGACCAAGAGGGTAGGGCGCCCTGGTCTTGCAACTTCCAAGCAGACAAGTTGGATATTTTTCAGATCAAGGAGACACAAAATCCACTGTCAAAGGGTTAGGCAAAATAGTCGGGACCACGGCGGTGGGTGCTACTTGGTCCTTTGTTTTTCGCATTTGTAAAAGTTGAACCTATTCATCGTCGTCTGTTTTGTCGAAATCTTCAATTGCAACACCTGATCAATTTGGTGCACACAGAGAGAGAAAATGGTTATGGATAGGGGTTTACCTTATGTCAAACCCCGGTTTAGGATTTAACCTTGAAATTGAAATGGAAATGGAATTGAATTGAAGAAAAATACTTTCTTTTTGAGGGAAAGGCTAGATCCAAATTCGAATGCTTGCAATTGAAGTTCATACCTTGATGAAGCTTGCTTGAATCTGCATGCTAAGGGTTTAGGAATTAACATTGAAATTGAAATGGAATTGAATTGAAGTATAATACTTTCTTTTTTAAGGAAAGGCTAGATTCAAATTTGAATGCTTGTAATTGAAGGTGATACCTTGATGAAGCTTGCTTGAATCTGCATGCCAAGGGTTTAGGATGTCATGTAGAATGTCTTCATGCAAGGTTATCATGGATGCCGTATTGAATATTTGAACTTAATTTGACCACCTCTTCAATGTTTGACGAATATTTGATTGCTTGCTCACTTGAATTGAATTTGCTAGAGTGTAATTGAGATCCATCCATCTATCTAGCAAATGAGAGGGGTGGGCCTCCTTTTATACTTAACTGTCCAAATATTATTTGAATTTTCAGAGTAGGTCAACACAGGACTGAAATTCTCACCCAATTGAAGTGACCATTAATGGGAACAAATTTGGGTCCTAATTAGGAGGACCAGGACGGTGGGGGCGCCCTGGTCCTATTAATTTGGACTCAGATTTGAACATGGGTCAAAAAAGGAGTTGAAAATGCAGATTCCTATTAATTAGGACTCCTTAGATTTGAATATGGGTTAGAAAAGGAGTTGAAAATGCAGTTTTTTTGAAGGTGTAAGCAAAATCAAAGTAAACATCAAACATTGAAAGACAAAATGCCAAGGTGAGGTCTAGGTGAGGATGGAATTGTATGCGGATAAATTTTACGACACTACATAATAAAATGGAACCTTGACCAAACATGTGAAGGGTGGAAAGTTAGGGTTTCACCAAAATGTAGGTAAAACCACTAATTTCACGGGGTTAACCTTTTACATTTAAGAGAAGAAATAGAAACCAATAGATCTAGCCACAATTCAATTAAAAAGAGGGTTGAGGTGCTGATTGGATTCATGTGTTTGATTCCTCTTTCAGAATTGAAGTTGTATTTAAATTGTAAAGTTGGATCTAGGGCAAATAATGAGGAATTGAAGCAAAACAACAATGACACAATGTTCTTGATTTCAGACAAAGATCTGAGAAGAGAAAAATGAATTGGAACCTGTAGTTGAAAATTTGGGCCAAATTGTCGAGACTAGGAGGATAGGGGACTTTGGTCCTGCAACTTCGGAGCAGACAAGTGGGATGTTTTTTGGATTCGGGAGATGCACAAAATTCTCTATCAGAAGGTCGAGCAAAATTTTTGGGACCAGGGTGGTGGGAGCAACCTGGTCTTTTGTTTTTCGCATTTGTAAAAGTTGAATCTATTTGTCGTCGTCTGTTCTGTCAAAATCTTCGATTGCAAGACCCGATCAATTTATTGCACACAGAGAGAGAAAATGGTTATGGATAGGGGTTTACCTTATGTCAAACCCCGGTTTAGGATTTAACCTTGAAATTGAAATGGAAATGGAATTGAATTGAAGAAAAAAACTTCCTTTTTGAGGGAAAGGCTAGATCCAAATTCGAATGCTTGCAATTGAAGTTGATACCTTGATGAAGCTTTCTTGAATATGCATGCTAAGGGTTTAGGAATTAACCTTGAAATTGAAATGGAAATGGAATTAAATTGAAGTAGAATACTTTCTGTTTAGGGAAAGGCTAGATCCAAATTTGAATGCTTGTAATTGGAGGTGATACCTTGATGAAGCTTGCTTGAATCTGCATGCCAAGGGTTTAGGATGTCATGTAGAATATTTGAACTTAATTTGACCTCCTCTTCAATGTTTGACGAATATTTGATTGCTTGCTCACTTGAATTGAATTTGCTAGAGTGTAATTGAGATCCATCCATCTATATTTCAAATGAGAGGGGTGGGCCTCCTTTTATACTTAATTGTCCAAATATTATTTGTATTTTCAGAGCAGGCCAGCACGGGACTGCAATTCTCATTCAATTGAAGTGACCATTAATGGGACCAAATTTGGGTCCTAGTTAGGAGGACTAGGACGGTGAGGGTGCCCTGGTCCTATTAATTAGATCTCAGATTTGAACATGGGTCAGAAAAGGAGTTGAAAATGTAGATTCCTATTAATTAGGACTCCTTAGATTTGAATATGGGTCAGAAAAGGAATTGAAAATGCAGATTTTTTGAAGGTGTAAGCAAAATGAAAGTAAACATCAAACATTGAAAGACAAAACGCCAAGATGAGGTCTAGGTGAGGATGAAATTGTATGCGGATACAATTTACGACACTATATAATAAAATGGAACCTTGACCAAACATGTGAAGGGTGGAAAGGTAGGGTTTCACCAAAATGTATGTAAAACCACTCATTTCACGGGGTTAACATTTAAAAGAGGAAATGGAAACCAATAGATCTAGCCACAACTCAATTAAAAAGAGGGTTGAGGTGTTGATTGGATTCATGTGTTTGATTCCTCTTTTGGAATTGAAGTTTTATTTAAATTGTAAAGTTGGATATAGGGCAAATAATGAGGAAATGAAGCAAAACAACAATGACACAATGTTGTTGATTTCAGACAGAGATTTGAGAAGAGAAAATGAATTGGAACTTGTAGTTGAAAATTCGGGCCGAATTGTCGAGACTAGGAGGATAGGGGACTTTGGTTCTGCAACTTCTGAGCAGACAAGTGGGATGTTTATTGGATCAGGGAGATGCACAAAATTCACTATCAGAAGGTCGAGTAAAATTTTTGCGACCAGGGTGGTGGGAGCTACCCGGTCCTTTTTTTTTCGCAGTTGTAAAAGTTGAACGTATTCGTCGTCGTCTGTTCTGTCGAAATCTTTGATTGCAATACCTGATCAAATTATTGCACACAGAGAGAAAATTTTTATGGATAGGGGTTTACCTTATATCAAACCCCGGTTGGTGCAGGGCACCTAACACTCCAAGCATACAATTTTGTTTTCTTCTAAGTTTTGTGTGTTGGCTTTTATGATGTAAGAATGGACCATCCATGTGGGACTCAGTAGAGCCATGGTTGAGTTGTCCAAGTTTTTGATTGTGTCATTTGCGTTCAGGATGGTAGCAACCTAGGAAGTTGTAATGCTAAGGTTGATCACAGGTGTAGTACTCTGGATCATTGTCAATATGTAATAGGGGTCTATTGTTTTGTGTTTAGGATTTCTAGGATGCTTGAGGGTCTTCAGTTGCCTTGAAATGCACTTGAATGCAAAGTTGCATCTCAAGTGTCAAAAAGATGTAAAAGTTGCATTTTTGATGATTGGCGTTGCAAAGTTGGTTGAACTTACTAAACCATCAGCATATAAGCCAAAATCTACTTCATTGTACGGGTTGGAGAATGTGGAATGCAAGAACAAGTTTTGTGTTTTCAAGAAATCTTGTCTTTTCACCGGTTTTGACAGTTTTCCCTTATTTTCATTGCATTGTATGGGTCCAATACGGACTTGTCAAAGAAATCTCATTGCAGGGCATGAGTGTACTTTCCAACAAGTTAGATTAGTAAGTTTGAGTGTGTTTGGTTGCAGAGGTCTCATTCATTCTCTGTAACTAGGTGTAAAACCCTTGCAAAGTAGGGTTTAAGAGCAAAATGACTCTAACCTGAGCATTCATTGATGGCACTTGTTGAAATCAAGTGGAATGCTAGGTTAGGGTCTGTACATATGATTAGAGTAGGTTTTGTTGTCTTGCAGGCCTTTGTGGAGGAGCTACAATGAAGCCCTAGGCTCATCGCTAGGAGTTGGTGAGTTAGGACAACAAAAGATGTGCAAATTCAAAGCACATGTGGATTGGTGGAAGAGAAATGGACCATGGTTGGAAAGTCCTCTGAGTGCCCTTAAAGAATCCTCAATTTATTTGAGCAGATGTTTTGATTGGTGAAGGGTTTTAAAGCCATCTTTCCAAGTCACTCGGGGAGTCTTAAACCCTTGAAAATAGTGCAGTATTGGAAACCCCATGTGTACGGATAACCCAGATGCAATTTTCCAATATTGTTTGTAACTCTGAAAAGGGTACTCGAATCTACATTTTGTTTGTGACCTTGTGTGGAAAGTTTTTAAACTAAGCCCTAAAAATTGCCAAGGGAGGGCTAATTGAATTAGGCCTATTTGAGCTCGGTGGAGCCAAAGAGAGGATAGGAAACCTTAGCAATGGGTTTGAAGATGCCCAAACCCCTCAAAGACATCAAAGACATAATGTAAATGCATTTTGAACACCAAGAACCAATTAGTGTACTGTGATCCTTTGCAGAGGTGCTTGGAGCTTTAGGATGGAGTTGGAGATTGAGGTGGAACCCTCAATAGGCAGTTAGTTGTCGAAGCTCAAGTGGCTATACCTTGGAGGCAAGCCAAAATGGATCAGACCTTGGAGGTCTAGATAGCAAAATGCCTACCAAGTGCCATTGGATGGGCTTGAGGAGTTAGAGGGTTGAGTAGACAAGTAAACCAAGAAGGTGATTGGAACAAGCTCCAAGACTCTCTGCATAAGAGTGGTATCAGAGCCACCCTTTGAAAGATTTGGTGTATGTCAGACTGTGAAGATTCAGAAGCAAGTTCAATGGCTGCAAAGGCTATGACTCCAGAAGCCATTCGACAGATGGTGGCATAGATGATAGAATGATTGAAGGATGCGGAAGGAAGTAAAGGAACCAGAGATGTTAAGAAGGAGAAGGGGAAGGTTAAGAGAAAATGGGGAGATGAGACAGATGAAGAAGTGGAAGATGGAGAGGAATAAGCAGCAGTAGCAATGCCTCAAGACCCAAAAGTATTCTTGGATGTAGTCAAATCCATCTCCAAGGATAATTTGGATGGATTACCCACCTATGGAGGAAATCTCAATGGAGAAGAGTTGCTAGATTGGATAGAGGCCCTAAATAATCATTTTGATTACAAGGAGGTAGCAGAGGAGAAAAGAGTAAATGTGGCCAAATCAAGATTGAGGGGATCAACCGTAGCTTGGTGGAACATGATGCAAGAAGAAAGTATACAAGAAGGTAAGAAGAAGATAACTTCATGGGAGCGTATGAAGATAAAGCTTAAGGCTCAATTCCTATCAGAGGATTATGAAGTTCAAATCCACAAGAGAGTGCAAAATTTGAAACAGAGGGAACTAGATGTCAATGCATACACTGAGGAATTCCACAAACTTAGTTTGAGGGCTAGGAAGCATGAGAATGAAGTGGAGTAATTGGCCAGGTACATGAATGGCCTTAGACAAAACATACGAGATGAGATAAGTATCCTCACACCAGACACCGTCCATAAGTGTTTCCAGTTGGCATTAAGGGCAGAGGAAAAGATCAAGAGGAGAAGTGAACAAAATTAGAAACATAGAGGTGGTAAGAATTTTAGAGGTAGAGGAACCTTTGGTAGAGGGTAGAATACATCAAGAAATGAAGAGCAGCAAAGCCAAGAAGGTAGTGGGGATTCACAAAGAGGAACATTTAGAGGAAGATGCAATTTTAGGGGCAGGTTTGGAAACTCAAGAAGAGGAAATACAGTCTTCAGCGGTAGGTGTTATCACTGCAATCAAGTGGGACATACCATGAGTAGGTGCTTGGGAAAAACCTCAAGTTCATCAAGCTCATACATGGGAGAAAGAAGAACTCAATTAGTGCAAGAGGAGGATACACAAAGTGAGATCTCTCCTATCAGCAAGGCAGGACCAGTGACAGATGGAGAAAACTTAATGATGAGAAGAACAATGCTCAAGATACCCCAAGCTCAAGAGCCACCACAGAGGAAAAGTTTGTTTAGGACCACTTGTAGGTCACATGGGAAAATTTGTAAGGTGATTGTGGATTCAGGTTCCACAAAGAACATTGTCTCAGTTGAAATGGTGGATAAGCTCAAACTTAAAAGACTACCACATCTTACTCCTTACAAGGTATCATGGCTCAATCGGGGTCAACATATCTTAGTTGATGAACAAGCATGGGTAGACTTTGAAATTGGTGAATACAAAGACAAACTACTATGTGACATATTGCCTATGGATGCTTGTCATCTGCTTTTGGGCTGTCCATGACAATATGATGTGAGAGCCAGTCATGATGGAGAAAAGAACCACTATCTCATCACCAAGAATGGCAAGAAATATCAGATGGACCTATTAGCTGATCCAAAAGAGGAAAAGCAAGTAGGATCAAGTGTGATGTTGATGAGAGGTAAAGAGTTTCTTAAAGTATTAAAGCAAGAAGGTCATCAGGGCTATGCTATAGTGTTGAAGCCTAAAGATGAAGCTATGGCAGATCCAATGAGTGAAGTGCCTCAAGAAGTGCAAGGGCTACTAAAGCAATATGCAAAAGTTATAGGAGATGATATGCCCGATTCCTTGCCTCCAATGAGAGATGCAAATCATCAAATAGACTTGATACCAGGGGCAAATCTGCCTAACAAAGCTGCTTATAAAATGACACCTAGTCAAAATGAAGAGATCGCCAAACAAGTGCAAGAACTCTTGGACAAGGGGTTCATTAAAAAGAGCTTGAGTCCATGTGCTATTCCTAGTGTATTAGTGCCTAAAAAAGGAGGTAAATGGAGAATGTGCACTGACTCAAGAGCAATCAATAAGATCACTATAAGGTACCAGTTTCCCATGCCAAGGATAGAGGACGTATTGGACAATCTAGGTGGAGCAAGCTACTTCACAAAGGTGGACTTAAAGTCTAGTTATCATCACATAAGAATCAGACTTGGTGATGAATGGAAGACAACCTTCAGAACCAATGCAGGCCTATATTAGTGGTTGGTGATGCCATTTGGCCTCACCAATGCACCTAGTACCTTTCAAAGGCTGATGAATGAAGTCTTAGTTGAGTTTATTGGTAGATTTGTTATTGTGTATCTTGATGATATTTTGATCTTCAGCAGGTCCAAGGAGGAACACCTTAAGCATGTGGAGATGGTCTTGAAGAAGTTGAAGGAGGCTCAACTCAAAATCAACCTTGAAAAATGCGAGTTCTTGAAAACAGAGCTAGTTTACCTTGGTTTTGTTATTTCTCAAGGATGTTTAAAGATGGATCCAAGTAAGGTAGAAGCAATACTTAATTGGCCTATACCTAGGGGCATAAGTGATGTTAGGAGTTTTCATGGAATGATATCTTTTTATAGGAAGTTTGTGAGAAACTTTAGCCATGTTTGTGCTCCTATACTCAACACCATTAAAGGAGGTATTAAATGTCACTTTAAGTGGACAGAGGAAGCCAATAAGGGATTTGAATTGTTGAAGGCTAAGATAGCAGAGCTGCCAACCCTTAGATTGCCTTATTTCAATCAGTTGTTTACAGTAGAATGTGATGCTAGCCAAAGGGCAATAGGGGCAGTTTTAAGCCAAGAGGGTCACCCTATAGCCTTCTTCTCAGAGAAGCTAAATGAGGCTAATCAAAGGTACTCCACTTACGACTTGGAGTTGTATGCAATGGTACAAGCATTGAAGAAGTGGCGTCATTACTTGCTGCCCAAAGAGGTTGTAGTTTTCATTGACAACCATGCCCTTAGTTTCCTCAATGGGCAAGAGAAGTTGAACCAGAGACACCTAGAGTGGGTTGAATACTTACAATCCTATACCTTCACTATTAAGCACAAAAGGGGCACAACAAATAAGGTAGCTGATGCATTAAGCAGGAGAGTAATGACTATGCAGGAGATACAATTGCAAAGTGTGGGTTTGAGAGACTTAAATGACCTTTACAAGGATGATAAGAATTTTGCTGAGATATATAGTGTTTGTTTTGATTTCTCTAATACCTCTCATGTCTCTTATTCAGAATATATGATACAAGAGGGTTTTCTGTTCAAAGGACACCTTCTTTGCATACCCAATGCTCTATGAGACAAAATATTATCCAAGAAAAGCATCAAGGAGGTCTCGGAGGTCATTTTGGCATAGATAAGACTTTGGAGTAGGTTAGTAGGTTTTACTATTGGCCCAAGTTGCAATCATAAGTGAGTAGGTTTGTAGAGCAATGTACAATTTGCCAAATAGCAAAAGGATCATCAAGTAATGCAGGTCTATATCAACCCTTGGTCATACCTCAGAGGCCTTGGGAATGTTTGAGCATGGATTTTGTGTTAGGCTTGCCAAGAACTCCAAGGGGTTTTGATAGTGTGTATGTGGTGGTAGATAGGTTCAGCAAAATGGCACATTTCATACCTTGCAAGAGCACCAATGATGCCACCTACATTGCACGCCTCTTCTTCAAAGAGATAGTCAGAATTCATGGTCTTCCAATCAGCATAGTTAGTGATAGAGATGTGAAGTTTTTAAGCCACTTTTGGAGGACACTTTGGAAAAAGTTGGGCACCAAGTTATCCTTTTCATCTGTCTATCATCCTTAATCAGATGGTTAGATAGAGGTAGTCAACAGATCATTGGGTAATTTGTTAAGATGCCTTACTAAACAACATGGGCAGACTTGGGATTTAGTATTCGGTCAGGCAGAATATGCATACAATGACTTAGTGAACCGAAGCACAGGTCAAAGTCCCTTTGAGATAGTGTATGGATTTCATCCTAGCGACATATTAGAGCTCAAAGATCTCAGTTCTATGGCACCCAAGAGTGCACAAGGTGAGAACTTTGCAGAAGGTATCAAAGAAGTGCATGATAAGGTAAGACAGACCTTACAACAAAAGTCCGAGCAGTATAAGATGCATGCTGATAAAACAAGAAGAAATGTGCAATTTAAAGTTGGAGACTTAGTACTAGCACACCTAAGGAAGGAGAAACTTCCAAAAGGAGCCTACCAAGCTAATGATGAAGAAGATTGGACCTCTCAAAGGTGGTGCACAAATATGGACAAAATGCATATGAAGTTGAACTCCCTCCTACCTTGGGTATTTCTCCTATCTTTAATGTATGTGATCTCTATCCATACAAGGGAGAGTCACCAACAAATCAGTTGGACATATCATCACAGGTTAATGAAGATTGGGTGAGGGATTGGCCACCTAGCCAACCGGTCAAGCTGGAAAGTATCTTGGACACCGAGGTAGTAAAGAAGACAACGAAAGGAGTCTACAAGCATTATCTTGTCAAGTGTGAAGGGTTACCTGATTCAGATGCTATGTGGATGTCAAAATCAGATATAGTTTAGCATGGAGTGGAGATTACAGACCTCTTAACTCAAGGGACTTGAGTTCTTTGTCCCAGGGGAGTATGGTGCAGGGCAACTAACACTCCAAGCATGCAATTTTGTTTTCTTCTAAGTTTTGTGTGTTGCCTTTTATGATGTAATAATGGACCAACCATTTGGGACTCAGTAGAGCCATGGTTGAGTTGTCCAAGTTTTTGATTGTGTCATTTGTGTTCAGGATGCTAGCAACCTAGGGAGTTGTAATGCTAAGGTTGATCACAGGAGTAGTACTCTGGTTCATTGTCAACATGTAATAGGGGTTTATTGTTTTGTGTTTAAAACTTCTAGGATGCTTGAGGGTCTTCGGGAGCCTTGAAATGCACTTGAATGCAAAGTTGCATCTCAGGTGTCAAAAAGATGTAAAAGTTGTTGAGCAACATTTTGCAACTTTTTGCAAAAGTTGCATTTTTGATGATTGGCATTGCAAAGTTGGTTGAACCAACTAAACCATCAGCATATAAGACAAAATCTACTTCATTGTACGGGTTGGAGAATCTGGAATGCAAGAACAAGTCTTTTCACCAGTTTTGACAGTTTTTCCTTATTTTCATTGCATTGTACGGTCAGTACGGACTTGTCAGGGAAATCTCATTGCAGGGCATGAGTGTACTTTCCAGCAAGTTAGATTAGTAAGTTTGTTTGTGTTTGGTTGCAAAGATCTCATTCATTCTCTGTAACTAGGTGTAAAACCCTTGCAAAGTAGGGTTTAAGAGCAAAACTGGCTCTAACCTGAGCATCCATTGATAGCACTTGTTGAAATCAAGTGGAATGCTAGGTTAGGGTCTGTACATATGATTAGAGTAGGTTTTGTTGTCTTGTAGGCCTTTGTGGAGGAGCTACAATGAAGCCCTAGGCTCACCGCTAGGAGTTGGTGAGTTAGGACAGTAGAAGATATGCAAATTCTGAGCACATGTGGATTGGTGGAAGAGAAATGGACCCATGGTTGGAAAGCCCTCTGAGTGCCCTTAAAGAATCCTCAATTTATTTGAGCAGATGTTTTGACTGGTGAAGGGTTTTAAAGCCATCTTTCCAAGTCACCTGGGGTGGCTTAAACCTTTGAAAATAGTGCAGTATTGGAAACCCCATGTGTACAGATAACCTAGATGCAATTTTCCACTATTGTTTGTAACTCTGAAAAGGGTACTCAAATCTACAATTTGTTTGTGGCCTTGTGTGGAAAGTTTTTAAACTAAGCCCTAAAAACCACCGAGGGAGGGCTAATTGAATTAGGGCTAATTGAATTAGGAAACCTTAGCAATGGGTTTGGAGATGCCCAAACCCCTCAAAGACATCAAAGACATAATGTAAATGCATTTTGAACACCAAGAACCAATTAGTGTATTGTGCTCCTTTGCAGAGGTGCTTGGAGCTTTAGGAGTGGAGTTGGAGATTGAGGTGGAACCCTCAATAGGTAGTTAGTTGTTGAAGCTCAAGTGGCTATACCTTGGAGGCAAGCCAAAACGGATCAGACCTTGGAGGTCTAGATAGCAAAACGCCTACCAAGTGCCATTGGATGGGCTTGAGGAGTTAGAGGGTTGAGTAGACAAGTAAACCAAGAAGGTGATTGGAACAAGCTTCAAGACTCTCTGCATCACCGGTTTAGGATTTAACCTTGAAAATGAAATGGAAATGGAATTGAATTAACGAAAAATACTTTCTTTTTGAGGGAAAGGCTAGATCCAAATTCGAATGCTTGCAATTGAAGTTGATTCGTTGATGAAGCTTACTTGAATCTGAATGCTAGGGGTTTAGGAATTAACCTTGAAATTGAAATGGAAATGGAAGTGAATTGAAGTTTTCTTTTTAAGGAAAGGCTAGATGCAAATTTGAATGCTTATAATTGAAGGTGATACCTTGAATATTTGAACTTAATTTTATCTCCTCTTCAATGTTTGACGAATATTTGATTGCTTGCTCACTTGAATTGAATTTGCTAGAGTGTAATTGAGATCCATCTATCTATATTTGAAATGAGAGGGGTGGGCCTCCTTTTATACTTAATTGTCCAAATATTAATTAAATTTTCAGAGTAGGCCGGGACTGAAATTCTCACCCAATTGAAGTGACCATTAATGGGACCAAATTTGGGTCCTAATTAGGAGGACCAGGACAGTGGGGGCGCCTTGGTCCTATAAATTAGGACTCAGATTTGAACATGGTCAGAAAAGGAGTTGAAAATGCAGATTCCTATTAATTAGGACTCCTTAGATTTGAATATGGGTCAGAAAAGGAGTTGAAAATGCAGATTTTTTGAAGGTATAAGCAAAATCAAAGTATACATCAAGCATTTAAAGACAAAACGCCAAGGTGAGGTCTAGGTGAGGATGAAATTGTATGCAGATACAATGTACGACACTACATAATAAAATGGAAACTTGACCAAACATGTGAAGGGTGGAAAGTTAGGGTTTCCCCAAAATGTTGGTAAAACCACTCATTTCACGGGGTTAACGTTTTACATTTAAAAGAGGAATTGAAAACCAATAGATCTAGCCGCAATTCAATTAGAAAGAGGGTTGAGGTGCTAATTGGATTCATGTGTTTGATTCCTCTTTTGGAATTGAAGTTGTAATTAAATTGTAAAGTTGGATCTAAGGCAAATAATGAGGAATTGAAGCAAAACAACAATGACACAATGTTCTTGATTTCAGACAGAGATTTGAGAAGAGAAAATGAATTGGAACTTGTAGTTGAAAGCTCGGGCCGAATTGTCGAGACTAGGAGGATAGGGCACTTCGGTCCTGCAACTTCTGAGCAGACAAGTAGGATGTTTTTTAAATTAGGGAGAGGGCAAAATTTTTGGGACCAAGGTGGTGGGAGCTACCTGGTCCTTTGTTTTTCGCTTTTGTAAAAGTTGAACCTATTTGTCGTCGTCTATTCTGTCGAAATCTTCGATTGCAACACCTGAATCAATTTATTTCACAAAGAGAGAAAATGGTTATGCATAGGGGTTACCTTATGTCAAACCCCGGTTTAGGATTTATCCTTGAAATTGAAATGGAAATGGAATTGAATTGATGAAAAATAGTTTCTTTTTGAGGGAAAGGCTTGATCCAAATCCGAATGCTTGCAATTGAAGTTGATACCTTGATGAAGCTTGCCTGAATCTGGATGCTAAGGGTTTAGGAATTAACCTTGAAATTGAAATGGAAATGGAATTGAATTGAAGTAGAATACTTTCTTTTTTAGGGAAAGGCTAGGTTCAAATTTGAATGCTTGTAATTGAAGGTGATACCTTGATGAAGCTTGCTTGAATCTGCATGCCAAGCGTTTAGGATGTCATGTAGAATGTCTTTATGCAAGGTTTATGATGGATGCCATCTTGAATATTTGAACTTAATTTGACCTCCTCTTCAATGTTTGACGAATATTTGATTGCTTGCTCACTTGAATTGAATTTGCTAGAGTGTAATTGAGATCCATCCATCTATCTTTCAAATGAGAGGGGTGGGCCTTTTTTTATACTGAACTGTCCAAATATTATTTGAATTTTTAGAGCAGGCCAACACGGGACTGAAATTGTCACCTAATTGAAGTGACCATTAATGGGACCAAATTTGGGTCCTAATTAGGAGGACCAGGACAGTGGGAGCTCCCTGGTCCTATTAATTATGACTCAAATTTGAACATGGGTCAGAAAAGGAGTTGAAAATGCAGATTCCTATTAATTAGGACTCCTTAGATTTGTATATGGGTCAGAAAAGGAGTTGAAAATGCAGATTTTTTAAAGGTATAAGCAAAATCAAAGTAAACATCAAGCATTGAAAGACAAAACGCCAAGGTGAGGTCTAGGTGAGGATGAAATTGTATGCGGATACAATTTACGACACTACATAATAAAATGGAAACTTGACCAAACGTGGGAAGGGTGGAAAGTTAGGGTTTCACCAAAATGTAGTTAAAACCACTAATTTCATGGGGTTAACCTTTTACATTTAAAAGAGGAAATGGAAACCAATAGATCTAGCCACAGTTCAATTAAAAAGAGGGTTGAGGTGCTGATTGGATTCGTGTGTTTGATTCGTCTTTTGGAATTGAACTTATATTTAAATTGTAAAGTTGGATCTAGAGCAAATAATGAGGAATTGAAGCAAAACAACAATGACGCAATGTTCTTGATTTCAGATAGAGATCTGAGAAGAGAAAATGAATTCAAACGCCGAATTGTCAATACTAGGAGGATAGGGCACTTTGCTCCTGCAACTTCTGAGCAGGTAAGTGGGATGTTTTTTGGATCAGCGAGACGCACAAAATTCACTATCAGAAAGTCGAGCAAAATTTTTGGGACCAGGCTGGTGGGAGCTACCTGGTCCTTTGTTTTTTGCATTTGTAAAAATTGAACCTATTCATCGTTGTCAGTTCTCTCGAAATCTTCGATTGCAACAACTGAATCAATTTATTGCACACAGAGAGAGAAGATGGTTGTGGATAGGGGTTTACCTTATGTCAAACCTTGTTTTAGGATTTAACCTTGTAATTGAAATGGAAATGGAATTGAATTGAATATAAATACTTTCTTTTTGAGGGAAAGGCTAGATCCAAATTTGAATGCTTGCAATTGAAGTTGATACCTTGATGAAGCTTGCTTGAATCTGCATGCTAAGGGTTGAGGAATTAACCTTGAAATTGAAATGGAAATGGAATTGAATTGAAGTAGAATACTTTCTATTTTGGGAAAGCCTAGATCCAAATTTGAATGCTTGTAATTGAAGTTGATACCTTGATGAAGCTTGCTTGAATCTGCATGCCAAGGGTTTAGGATGTCATATAGAATGTCTTCATGCAAGGTTTAACATGGATGCCATCTTGAATATTTGAACTTAATTTGACCTCCTCTTCAATGTTTGACGAATATTTGATTGCTTGGTCACTTGAATTGAATTTGCTAGAGTGTAATTGAGATCCATCCAGCTATCTTTCAAATGAGAGGGGTGGGCCTCCTTTTATACTTAACTGTCCATATATTATTTGAATTTTCAGAGCAGGCCAACACAGGACTGAAATTCTCACCCAATTGAAGTGACCATTAATGGGACCAAATTTGGGTCTTAATTAGGAGGACCAGGACGGTGGGGGCGCCCTGGTCCTATTAATTAGGACTTAGATTTGAACATGGGTCAGAAAAGGAGTTGAAAATGCAGATTTTTGAAGGTGTAAGCAAAATCAAATTAAACATCAAGCATTGAAAGACAAAACGGCAAGGTGAGGTCTAGGTGAGGATGAAATTTTATGCGGATACAATTTACGACACTACGTAATAAAATGGAACCTTGACCAAACATGTGAAGGGTGGAAAATTAGGGTTTCACCAAAATGTAGGTAAAACCGCTCATTTCACGGGACTAACCTTTTACATTTAAAAGAGGAAATGGAAACCAATAGATCTAGCCACAATTCAATTAAAAAGAGGGTTGAGGTGCTGATTGGATTCATGTGTTTGATTCCTCTTTTGGAATTGAAGTTGTATTTAAATTGTAAAGTTGGATCTAGGGCAAATAATGAGGAATTGAAGCAAAACAACAATGACACAATGTTCTTGATTTCAGACAGAGATTTGAGAAGAGAAAATGAATTGGAACCTATAGTTGAAAATTTGAGCAAAATTGTCGAGAGTAGGAGGATAGGGCACTTTGATCCTGCAACTTCGGAGCAGACAAGTGCGATGTTTTTTGGATCAGGGAGACGCACAAAATTCACTATTAGAATGTTGAGCAAAATTTTTGGGACCAGGGTTGTGGGAGCTATCTTGTCCTTTTGTTTTTCGCATTTGTAAAAGTTGAACCTATTCGTCGTCGTCTGTTCTGTCGAAATCTTCGATTGCAACAACTGAATCAATTTATTACACACATAGAGAGAAAATGGTTATGGATAGGGGTTTACCTTATGCCAAATCCCAGTTTAGGATTTAACCTTGAAATTGAAATGGAAATGGAATTGAAACTAAGAAAAATAGTTTCTTATTGAGGGAAAGGCTAGATCCAAATTCAAATTCTTGTAATTGAAGTTGATACCTTGATGAAACTTGCTTGAATCTGCATGCTAAGGGTTTAGGAATTAACCTTGAAATTGAAATGGAAATGGAATTGAATTGAAGTAGAATACTTTCTTTTTTAGTGAAAGGCTAGATCCAAATTTGAATGCTTGTAATTGAATGTGATACCTTGATGAATTTTGCTTGAATCTGCATGCCAAGGGTTTAGGATGTCATGTAGAATGTCTTCATGCAAGGTTTATCATGGATGCCATCTTGAATATTTGAACTTAATTTGACCTCCTCTTCAATGTTTGACGAATATTTGATTGCTTGCTCACTTGAATTGAATTTGCTAGAGTGTAATTGAGATCCATCTATCTATCTTTCAAATGAGAGGGGTGGGCCTCCTTTTATACTTAATTGTCCAAATATTATTTGAATTTTAAGAGCAGGCCAACATGGAACTGAAATTCTCACCCAATTGAAGTGACCATTAATGGGACCAAATTTGGGTCCTAATTAGGAGGACCAGGATGGTGGGTTGCCCTGGTCCTATTAATTAGGACTCAGATTTGAACATGGGTCAGAAAAGGAGTTGAAAATGCAGATTCCTATTAATTAGGACTCCTTAGATTTGAATATGGGTCAGAAAAGGAGTTGAAAATGCAGATTTTTTGAATGTGTAAGTAAAATCAAATTAAACATCAAGCATTGAATGACAAAACACCAAGGTGAGGTCTAGGTGAGGATGAAATTGTATGCGGATACAATTTACGACACTACATAATAAAATGGAACCTTGACCAAACATGTGAAGGGTGGAAAGTTAGGGTTTCACCAAAATGTATGTAAAACCACTCATTTCACGGGGTTAACGTTTAAAAGAGGAAATGGAAACCAATAGATCTAGCCACAATTCAATTAAAAAGAGGGTTGAGCTGTTAATTGGATTCATGTGTTTGATTCCACTTTTAGAATTGAAGTATTGAAATTGTAAAGTTGGATCTAGGGCAAATAATGGGGAATTGAAGCAAAACAATAAGGACACAATGTTCTTGATTTCAGACACAGATTTGAGAAGAGAAAATCAATTGGGACCTGTAGTTGAAAATTCGGGCCGAATTGTCGAGACTAGCAGGATAGGGAACTTTTGTCCTGCAACTTCTGAGTAGACAAGTGGGATATTTTTTGGATTAGGGAGACGCACAAAATTCACTATCAGAAGGTCGAGCCAAATTTTTGGGACCAGGGTGGTTGGAGCTACTTGGTCCTTTGTTTTTCGCATTTGTAAAAGTTGAACCTATTTGTCGTCGTCTGTTCTGTCGAAATCTTCGATTGCAACAACTGAATCAATTTATTGCAGACAGAGAGAGAAGATGGTTGTGGATAGGGGTTTACCTTATGTCAAACCCCAGTTTAGGATTTAACCTTGAAATTGAAATGGAAATGGAATTGAATTGAAGAAAAATACTTTCTTTTTGACGGAAAGGCTAGATCCAAATTTGAATGCTTGTATTTGAAGTTGATACTTTGATGAAGCTTGCTTGAATCTGCATGCTAAGGGTTTAGGAATTAACCTTGAAATTGAAATGGAAATGGAATTAAATTGAAGTAGAATACTTTCTTTTTTAGGGAAAGGCTAGATCCAAATTTGAATGCTTGTAATTGAAGGTGATACCTTGATGAAGCTTGCTTGAATCTACATTCCAAGGGTTTAGGATGTCATGTAGAATGTCTTCATGCAAGGTTTATCATGGATGCCATCTTGAATATTTGAACTTAATTTGATGTCCTTTTCAATGTTTGACGAATATTTGATTGTTTGATCACTTGAATTGAATTTGGTAGAGTGTAATTGAGATCCATCCATCTATCTTTCAAATGAGAGTGGTGGGCCTCCTTTTATACTTAACTATCCAAATATTATTTGAATTTTCAGAGTAGGTCAACACGGGACTGAAATTCTCACCCAATTGAAGTGACCATTAATGGGACCAAATTTGGGTCCTAATTAGGAGGACCAGGACGGTGGGGGCGCCTTGGTCCTATTAATTAGGACTCAGATTTAAACATGGGTCAGAAAAGGAGTTGAAAATGCAGATTCCTATTAATTAGGACTCTTTAGATTTGAATATGGGCCAGAAAAGGAGTTGAAAATGCAGATTATTTGAAGGTGTAAGTAAAATGAAATTAAACTTCAAGCATTGAAAGACAAAACGCCAAGGTGAGGTCTAGGTGAGGATGAAATTGTATGCACATACAATTTACGACACTACGTAATAAAATGGAACCTTGACCACACATGTGAAGGGTGGAAAGTTAGGGTTTCACCAAAATGTAGGTAAAACCACTAATTTCACGGGGTTAACCTTTTACATTTAAAAGAGGAAATGGAAACCAATAGATCTAGCCACAAGTCAATTAAAAAGAGGGTTGAGCTGCTGATTGGATTCATGTGTTTGATTCCTCTTTTGGAATTGAAGTTGTATTTAAATTGTAAAGTTGGATCTAATGCAAATAATGAGGAATTGAAGCAAAAGAACAATGACACAATGTTCTTGATTTGAGACAGAGATTTGAGAAGAGAAAATGAATTGGAACTTGTAGTTGAAAATTCGGGCTGAATTGTCGAGACTAGGAGGATAGGGCAATTTGGTCCTGCAGCTTCTGAGCAGACAAGTGGGATGTGTTTTGGATCAAGGAGACGGACAAAATTCACTATCAGAAGGTCGAGCAAAATTTTTGGGACCAGTGTGGTGGGAGCTACTTGGTCCTTTGTTTTTCGCATTTGTGAAAGTTGAACCTATTCGTCGTCGTCTGTTCTGTCGAAATCTTCGATTGCAACACCTGAATCAATTTATTGCACAGAGAGAGAGAAGATGGTTGTGGAGAGGGGTTTTCCTTTGGTCAAACCCTAGTTTAGGAATTAACCTTGAAATTGAAATGATAATGGAAATAGAAATGTATTTGAATTGTAGGAGAATATTTTTGTTTTGAGGGAATGGCTAGATCTGAATTTGAATGCTTATAATTGAGGTTGATACCTTGACGAAGTTTGCTTGAATGCTAATTGCAAGGGTTTAGGATGTCACGTAGAATGTCTTCATGGAAGGTTGATCATTGATGCCATCTTCAATGCTTGAACTTGACTTGACCTCCCTTTCAATGCTTGATGAATGTTTGATTGCTTACTTTAATTGAATTTGCTAGAGTATAATTAAGAGAGATCCGTTAATCTATATTTCAAATGGGTAGGCCTCCTTTTATACTTAACCATCTAAAAATTATTTGAATTTATAGGGCATCTCAACACGAGACCTAAATTCTTGCTCAATTGAAGTGACCGTTGATGGGACCAAATTTTGGCCTTGATTAGGAGGACCAGGGCGGTGTGGGCATCATGGTCCTGTTAATTAGGACTCAGATTTGAACATGGGTTAGAAAAGGAGTTGAAAATGCAAGTATTTGGAAGGTGTGAGTAGAATCAGTGTAGACATTAGGCATTAAAAGAGGTAACTCCAAGGTGAGGTTTAGGTGAGGATGAAATTGTATGCGGATACAATTTACTATGCTACATCTGGTGAAAGGGGATTTTGGTTTTTAATCAATATACATTCCTTAAATTGGGCCCTTGATCTTATGTGTGTCCTTTATTACTTCATCTTGACTTACTTTCAAAGCATATTTCGCATATCTATGCATTGTGGTTTTAGCCATTGAGCTGGAATTAACATGAGAACCCCGTTATTGTGCATTCCTAGAAATTCAAAAAATGTTGTCAGGCCAGGGCGCCCTACCCTCCTGGTCCCACACTTTTTTCCCTGAATTACAGGAGGATAAATTGATGGTCTTATCTAATTCAAATTTTGCTCCATGTGAAAATATATCAAATCGAGATCGGCTTTTTATCAAATTCAAATTTGGAGTTTCATAGATAAGGCATGTCTTTTTCTCATTTGGAGATCTATCTAGTATTCAAGTTGGAGATCCTTGTGAAAGTGTTGCTTTTAGGTGAAGTCTCAAATCTGCAAATTCATCAATTATCAAGTCTTCATCGGCATCTTTTCAACCGTTGAAGCTTCAAGAGACATTGTAGGATGATAAGGGAATCAATGACTGATGATTGGCTTGTACCTCTTCTTAAAGGACTGGGTATGTTTTTATGTTGTTCTTGTGTTTCTCCATTAGGCTTTAGATCTACCTCATATTCATTTTCAAATTTACATCATTTCTTTAGATTTGCATCCTAATTGTGATTTAAAGCATTTTCAATACAATGGTTTAGGGTTTACTCTAAGACATTTGAGTAGGACTCTAATTTGCATTTTAGATGTTTTAGCTCACAGCAATCTTAGTCAAACACTTAAGATTCAAGAGCACACTTTGACCAAGGCAAACCCCTATATAGCCACCACCCTACCATTTTCCATCTCGCAGGTGTAGCTACAGGTACATGATGGAGTTGGAAGACCTCGAAAAGCATTTAGAAGCTGGTACAAGCTTGCTCTTGAAATTTGAACTTGGTTTTCAGGGACCAAGGCAGTGGGGGCGTCCTTGTGCTAGGACCAAGGCGTTGGGGGCACCCTGGTCTTAAATTTTTTTTACCAGTTTTCAAGGGTGGCACTCAGATGGTCTCAGGATTCAGATCCTTTGACAATAGCTCAACCTTAGAAGACCAAGGCATTGTGGGCATCCTGGTCCTATTGGATCAGCATCGGATTTCAGTTATAGGTCCATAGTCAAATTCTTCTATTTCTATGTTTGCTGCTTTGGTTCTATAGTTTTATCAGTTTGTTACAATAACTTTAACATTCATTTACCTCATGCTTTGACCATAGTTTTGCATTCTCCCAACATTATCTCCATAGTATATTCACTTCCATAGCAACGAAGGAAAAGAAACCCTAGAAGTATCGTTTGATTCTCTTTCACAAGAATTAGTGAAGTACGATCACTCTAGGTGATTTCATATTCCAATGTTAGTGTGAAAATGGATCTTGGTCCTAATGTTACCCGGATCCATTTTAACACAAAACACTGCCCTACATTGAATATTGTTAAGTGGGTGCTTGAGCTCTATAATGATAATACTCGTGATATGAAGAATGCATCAAGAAAGTTATTTTTCACTCTCAACAAGGAACATCCAAAATATTTTCCATTTTAAATTTTAGTCAAAATAATTGAGATTGAGAGGACTAACATAGAATTGCAAGAGGATTAAAAATATTTACAATAAACTTTCCAATAGTAGAATCAAGACGAAGCCAAAAGGCAAGGAAATTATCCTTGATGAAGAAAACAGAGTAATGGATTTTGGTAAATTTGTGTCCTATTTTTTAGGGGACTCATTGGGGCTATTGTCATCAAGTCATAGGGAAAGATGTTAGAAACTAGGTATACCTTGCATTAATGGCGTTTGTTGTGGATAATTGAAATTCACATTAATATACATTATTTGGTTATGGAGAATTCTAAGCCTATCAAAATCACATTGAGATAGTGGAGTTGAAGAAAAGATCATCTACAAAGAGGTTTAAGAAATACTTAGTTTTATGCCACATCTTTTGTACACCATGGTAAGGGACTAGCCCAATAAATTGGAAATCAATTAGACATCTTGGGATCTCCTTAGAGTTAGTGATGCGTTTTATAGTTGCAATCTCATCATATGGATATCAACAAGTATAAATTGTATATCCTATTTCAAAACTGCTTTGTCAATCCATCACTAGCAAGATTGAGGGATAAAAGCCCAAGATTAAAGATAACATAAAGGATTAAATTAAACCATATTAGAGGAAGCTTGATGGAGAGTTGAAACATAATTTGGGGGTACATGAGGTTGATATTATAAAGTATGCAGTCGTTATTATTAAGAGTACAATCCACATCATTGTGGCATAAGTGAGCGATCTGCAATACACTAAGATTGTGATATTGTGCAGAATATTGTGTGATCTACAGTTACATAAATAATATAATTTGAACTGTGAATAGTTCGATATATATAGTGTATTCAGCTTTAAAGGAAATCCTGATTCATATATACTACTGTGCATAATTCAATATTACATTGCAATCTGAAAATTTATCAAGACATTTGTAATCTATATTATATTCTGTAATATAGTATTAGATTAAACCTAAGTGACTATAAATTTGAAAAATACCATATATATAAATCTGATCCAACTTTAACAGTCATGTGACTAAACTTTAAGGGCATGAGATATGTTAGCAAATATCCTCTACACTTGAAGCTAATGGAGCTTCAATTGATATGGTTCTTAGAGACAAAGTTCCAACAACCTTTAGCTTTCTTGAGAATTGTTGACAAGGAATTAATCTGGTAGGTCGTCACTTGAAAGTTGGATCGGGTAGTCGATCATGATCTCTTATTTATGATGCAGTAGTTGGAGCAAGAGGATTTGAACTTGATGGACTGCCCTGAACCACCCCTTAGAATAGTAGGGGCTTATAGGACTTTTTGGACTGTACTTTTTTCCATCAAATGATGTCCACACTCTTTTCAAAGACATTCCTTTATAATTCTTTGAGCTTCCTTTGTAGTAAAGTGTATGAACAACATGCCTTAAGGCTCTCTCCACATTTGTTTATTATTTATGAGTGTATATTTGAGGAATCAACTTTAGAGTCCTTTGTTTATTCGCATCTAAATTAGGAGAATAAACCATATTTATTCTATAATTAATGATATTAGCATACCATGGATTACCTTTTAAAACACAGATTTGAGCTGCCATCTTCATTTGTCATATTAATTTGCATTGCATCTAAATTTGTGTATCATTAATTTTGCCTGTCCTTGACCTCTAACATTATAATTATAATCACCCCTTGTTTTTCTTTTAAATTGTAATCACTCTTCACCTAAGTGACAACTGCCATGGTTAAGGCACCTATGTCGTCATTAGAAGGCTTGACATGAGCAACTTCATGTGCAAATAGCTCATACCACTCTTCCATGTTAATGGAATGGCAGGAAATTAAATTCATCAAAATTATCAAACTTATGTTTATTCGCATTAGTAGTATTATTAGAAGTATATGCCTCATTGTTGTATTATTCATCACGTTCATATTCTTCTTGATATTGCTCATCTACTTTACATTCTTCTTTCTCAAGTAGGACATGTGAGGCATTTGGAATGATTTACACAAGGAACATTATCTTGTGCGTTTATATTATTTCCATGTAAGGCATTAATAGTATCTTTTTGAAAAGTTTATGATTAGGATGCCTTTAGTTTGTATATTATTTCCACACCAAATAAGTTTGTTAGGCCTATCTACATTGAAGGTTTGTTAGCCATATGAGGTCTAACTTGATTATGTTGTCCATATCTTTTGTTGGTAGTTCTTTCTCACTACAAGCTACTTTATAGGACAACTCTAAGGATGCTTGTCATCTTGTCTAACTTTTCATCAACAAGCGGTGTTTTTCTTGATTGAGCTCTCTTACCTTAGAAACTTTGGCCAAAGCTTTGACGTTTCTTTTAATAATAATATTTAATGGGTTTGTCTTTCTCAAAATTTGCGGATTCTTATCTCTTAGGAAACCCATCTTGGAGTCAAAAGCATAATCACGCAACATCGGATGCATGGATTCATTGGGCCATAAATGTTAGGGAGCCCACATTATTATTCTCATAAATGTGCAATTGGAATTACAAATTGACTTATTGAATATTTTAATGATAGTTGTGAGTTCATGGATAGTGAATCAAGGATCCATCTTATCTCCATATTTGTACCTTAAAAATTATTTTGAATTCATTCCATGATGTTATACTCATATGGTAAAATGTTGTTCTGTTCCCTACCACTGTCCTCTAAACATTGTACAAAGAACATCACTATGTTGTCATTTTCTATAGGATAGTCATGAAGGATATTAATGAAGATCTTGAAATAATTTTCATGTTTTCTTTCAAAGTGCACAAAAAACCCTTAGCTTATTAATTTAGTTTCATAAAAAGTAACCTATGTTTTGTTATTGTAAAGGTTATTTTAAAAAAGGGCTCAAAAGTAATGATAGGATTGAGGTAAAAAAAGTATTGTATTTTATTAAGGTTTTTCTAATCTCTTATGAAAAGTTAAGTTTGGAGGGAATAGCCAAAAAGAAAAGAAATATATATTTTTTGATTAGTAATAGATACATTTTATAAATCCATCAACCCAAAAATTTCACTCTGTCTATGCCACTACTACCCACCCATACAACCTTTTACAAATTCGCTTCCACATCTACTACGCGCCCGCCATCCCTTTACAAATTCTACTTTCTATTTACATATGCTACCATCCGGCCATCCTTCACAACTTTATACTAAACCCTCACACCTGCTCCAAATGACTCCATATTCAAAGATTACACAACATTACACCATTTATATGAAACCCACAAAATTTTCAAAACTTAACTAAAAATACTATTTTTCATCTTTTTTCTTCTCGCCCCGAAAGGGCCATTTACCCAATGATCTTCTGGGTCGAACACCAGTCGTTTTTTACCTTTCACCTTCATCGCTGTATCCTCTACACCTCGTTCTAGCTCTTGCTCATAGAGTTAGTCTTTTAGAGCGTCCCATCTGATATCTCTCTCTTCTTTCACTGGAAGCACTCCACCAAATGAATGCACGCAATGGCAATTCAAGCTCACCAATTTGAAGCCAGTCTCATTGCGTGCCACCAATCCTACTCTTGGTTGCGTCATTGCCAAGAAGGCATTCATGCCATATTTTCATTCATCCTCGACGCAATCCTGCATGACCCAATGGAAGTAAGGACCTAAATATTATTAAAATGACAAAATTCACAAATTACATATTTAATAATCATTAAATATTTATACACTAAATAGATACAAGAAGTTATAATTTGAAACAATGTTTAAATACATGAGCCAAGAGATTGGCAAATCATAAGGAAATATTTTTAGTTGCAAAAGATCATAAGGTTGATTAAAAAGAATATATAAAACATAGAGGATGATTATCCTGACAGGAGCTCCGAACATCTATCTCCCACGAGCACACCATGGGCAAGAACACTGCAACAACGCTTTACCGCCCAACTATGAAGCATTTATGCTTGCACAAAGTTCTTCATGACACGAAAAACCGTCCACCCTGCACGAGGATGCCTAGCGATTCAAAATTGGCAGGATGATGGAATCTGGTGCAATATGGTGTATCCACAATCTAAGATGCTATGATTTCTGTAGCATCGTAAATTGTATTTGCATACATTTTTGTCCTCACCAAGAACTTACATTGGCATTCTATCTTTTAGTGCCTGATGCCTATTTTGATTTTGCTCACATCTTCCAAAAATCTGCATTTTCAACTCCCTTTTTGACCCCTATTCAAATCTCAATCCTGATTAACAGGACCAAGGCACCCCCACTACCTTGGTCCTTCTAATTAGGACCCAAATTTGGTCCCATCAACAGTAACTTCAATTGGGAGGGAATTTAGGTCGCATGTCTGCCCCTTCTCTGAAAATTCAAATAATTTTTGGATGGTTAAGTATAAAAGGAGGCTCTACCCTTCTAATTTGAAAGATAGATGGATGCATCTCTTTCAATTACACTCTAGCAATATAATTCAAGGGAGCAAGCAATCACACATTCGTCAAGTATTGAAGGGGAGGTTAAGTCAAGTTCAATCATTCAAGATGGCAGCCATGATCAACCTTCAATGAAGACACTCTTAATGACATCCTAAACCCTTTGCATGAGCATTCGAGCAAGCTTCATCAAGGTATCAACTTTAATTACAAGCATTCAAATTCAGATCTAGCCTTTCCCTCGAAAGGAAGGTATTCTGCTACAATTCAATTTTAATTACCATTTCAATTTCAAGGTTAATTCCTAAATTAGGGTTTCACCCAAGGCAAACCTGTATCCACAACCGTTCTCTCTTTGTTGAAGAGATTGATTCAGGTGTTGGATTGAAGATTCTAACACAAGGTCTCGAGAATTTTGCCCGATCTTCTAACAGTGGATTCTGTGCGTCTACTTGATCCGAAAATATCCCGTTTGTTTCCTCTGAAGTTGAGGATTAGAGCGCCCTCCTCTCTTGATTTTGACAATTCAGCCAGGATTTTCAACTACAGGTTCAAACTCATTTTCTCTTCGATCTTTGTCTGTAGTTTTCTTTGAGATTTGGAACACTTAGTCATTGTTATTTTGCTTCAATTCCTCATTATGTTCCCTAGGTCCAACTTTACAATTCAAATACAATTTCAACTGCAAAAGAGGAATCAAAAACATGAATTGAATCAACATCTCAACCAAAAAACCGTCGACCCTGCACGAGGATGCCTAGCGACTTGAAACTAGCAGAGTGATGGAATCTAGTGCAACAGAGTGTTTCTACAATCTAAGATGCTATTGTTTTTGTAGCATCGTAAATTGTATCCACATACAATTTCGTTTTTACTTAGACCTCAACTTGGTGTGCTATCTTTCAGTGCCTGATGTCTTTTTGATTTTGCTCACACCTTCCATAAATCTGCATTTTCAACTCCCTTTCTGACCCTTATTCAAATTTGAGTCATGATTGGCGGGACCAAGGCGCCCCCACCGCCTTGGTCCTTTTATCAGGACCCAAATTTTGTCCCATCAACGGTCACTTTATTTGGGAGGGAATTTAGGTCTCATGTTGGCCTGCTCCGAAAATTCAAATAATTTTTGGATGGTTTAGTATAAAAGTAGGCATACCCCTCTCACAAGAAAGATAGATGGATGGATCTCTCTCAATTACACTCTAGCAATTGAATTCAAGTGAGCAAGCATTCAAGCATTTGTCAAGTATTAAAGCGGAGGTCAAGTGAAGTTCAACAATTCAAGATGGCAACAATGATCAATGAAGACATTCTGCATGACAGCCTAACCCTTCGCATGAGGATTCAAGCAATTTTTATCAAGGTATCAATTTCAATTACAAGCATTCAAATTCAGATCTAGCCTTTCCTTTGAAAGGAAAGTATTTTGCTGCAATTCAATTCTATTTTTATTTCAATTATCATTTCAATTTCAAGGTTGATTCCTAAATTGAGGATTGACCCAAGATAGACCCCTATCGACAACCATTCTCTCTCTCTCTCTCTCTCTCTCTCTGTCTCTCTGTAGGAGGTTTATTCAAGTGTTGTGATCAAGATTTAAGATTTTGACATAACAGACAACAATGAACAAATTCAACTTTTATTGGCACGAAAAGCGGAGGACCAGGTAGCTCCCATTGCCTTGGTCCTGAGAATTTTGCTCGATCTTTTGACATTGGATTCCATGCATCTTCTTGATCCATTAAAAATCCCTCTTATTTGCTCGGAATTTTTAGGATCGACGTGCCCTACCCTCCTGGTCTCGACAATTCGGCCGGGATTTTTAGCTACAAGTTTCAATTCAATTCTCTTCTTGGATCTCTGTTTGCAGTTTTGTTTGAAATTTGGAACACTTTGTCATTGTTATTTTGCTTCAATTCCTCATCATTTGCCCTAGATCCAACTTTACAATTCAAACACAACTTCAACTTCGAAAGAGGAATTAAACACTTGGATACAATCAACATCTCAACCCAAAAACCGTCGACCCTACATGAGGATGCCTAGCGTCTCGAAATTGGCAAGGTGATGGAATCTGGCGCAACATAGTGTATCTATAATCTAAGATGCTATTGTTTCTATAGTGTCGTAAATTGTATCCGCTTACAATTTTGTCTTCACCTAGACCTCACCTTGGTGTTCTATCTTTCAGTGCCTGATGTCTATTTTGATTCTGCTCACACCTTCCAAAAATCTGCATTTTCAATTCCCTTTTTGACCCCCTGTTCAAGTCTTAGTCTTGATTAACAATTTCAAGACGCCCCCACCTCCCTGGTCCTCCTAATCAGGACGTAAATTTGGTCCCATCAACAGTCACTTCAATTGGAAGGGAATTTAGGTCCTATGTCAGTTTGCTCCGAAAATTCAAATAATTTTTGGATGGTTAAGTATAGGAGGCCTATCCTTCTCATTTGAAAGATAGATGGATGGATCTCTGTCAATTATGCTCTAGCAATTCAATTAAAGTGAGCAAGCAATCTAGTATTTGTGAAGTATTGAAGGGGAGGTCAAGTTAAGTTTAAGCGTTCAATATGGCAGCCCTGATGAACCTTTCATGAAGACATTCGACATGGCATTCTAAATCCTCGGAATGAGGATTCAAGCAAGTTTCATCAAGGTATCAATTTTAATTACATGTATTCAAATTCAGATCTAGCCTTTCCCTTGAAAGGAAAGTATTCTGCTGCAATTAAATTAAATTTTTATTTCAATTATCATTTGAATTTCGAGATTAATTATTGAACCGGTGTTTTACCCAAGGCAAACGCCTATCCACAACCATTCTCGCTCTCTATGTGCAGGAGATTGATTTAGGTGCGGCAATTGAAGATTCTGACATAACAAATGACGTGAATAGGTCCAACATTTAGAGGCGTGAAAAGTGGAGGACCAAGCAGTTCCCACGACCTTGGACCCTAGAATTTTGCCCAATCTTTTGATAGTGGATTTTGTGCATCTCCCTAATTGCAAAACATTCCGCTTGTCTTCTCAGAAGTTGTTGGTCCCGACAATTCGGCCCCGATTTTCAGCTATAAGTTCCAATTCATTTTCTCTTCTCGGGTTTGACTATAGTTTTGTTTGCAATTTGGAACACTTTGTCATTGTTGTTTTGCTTTGATTCCTCATTATTTGCCCTAGGTCGAACTTTACAATTCAAATACAACTTCAACTCCAAAAGAGGAATCAAATACATGAATCCATTCAGCATCTTGGTCGAAAAATTGTCGACCTTGTACAAGGATGCCTAATGACTCGAAATTGGCATGGTGATTGAATTTGTTGCAACAGTGTATCTAGAATCTAAGATGCTTTTCGTAGCATCGTAAATTGTATTCGCATACAATTTCGTCCTCATCTAGACCTCACCTTGGCATTCTATCTCTTAGTGCTTGATGTCTATTTTGATTCTGCTCACACCTTCCAAAAATCAACATTTTCAACTCCCTTTTTGACCCCTGTTCAAATTTGAGTCTTGATTAATAGGACCAGGGCACCCCCACCGCCTTGGTCCTCCTAATCATTATCCAAATTTGGTCCCATCAACAGTCACTTCAATTGGGAGGGAATTTAGGTGCCATGTCAGCTTGCTCCGAAAATTCAAATAATTTTTGGTCGGATATGTATAAAAGGGGGCCTAACCCTCTCAATTGAAAGATAGATGGATGGATCTCTCTCAATTACACTCTAGCAATTCAATCCAAGCGAGCAAGCAATTAAGCATTCGTCAAGTATTGAAGGGGAGGTAAAGTTAGTTCAAGCATTTAAGATGGCAGCCATGATGAACCTTTCATGAAGACATTCTACTTGACATCCTAAACCCTTGGCATGAGGATTGATCTCTCTCAATTACACTCTAGCAATTCCATTCAAGTGAGCAAGCAATCAAGCGTTCGTCAAGTATTGAAAGGGAGGTCAAGTCATTTTCAAGAATTCAAGATGATAGTCATGATCAACCTTCCATCTACACATTCTACATGACATCCTAAAGCCTTCTCATGAGGATTCAAGCAAGCTTCATCAATGCATCAACTTCAATTACAAGCATTCAAATTTGGATCTAGCATTTCTCTCGAAAGGAAAGTATTATGTTGTAATTCAATTTAATGGGGGTTTGACCCAAGGCAAAGCTCTATCCACGACCATTCTCTCCCTCTTTGTGTCCAGGAGGTTGATTTTGGTGCTGCCATCGAATATTTCAACAGAACAAACAAGGACGAACAGTAGCGGAGGACTAGGTAGTTCACATCGTGCTGGTCTTAAGAATTTTGCCGGATTTTCGAAAGTGGATTCTGTGCATCTCCTTGATTCGAAAACATCTTGCTTGTATGATCTCGAAAGGAAAGTATTTAGCTGCAATTCAATTCAATTTTTATTTCAATGTCAAGGCTGATTCCTAACGGGGTTTGATCCAAGACAAACCTCTATCCACGACCATTCTCTCCCTCTTTGTGTGCAGGAGGTTGATTTTGGTGCTACCATTGAAGATTTCGACATAAGAAACAATGATGAACAATAGTGGAGGACTAGGTAGCTCACATCACACTGATCTTGAGAATTTTGCTCGATTTCTAAAAGTGGATTCTGTGCATCTCCCTGATTCAAAAAACATCCTGCTTGTATGCTCGGAAGTTGCAGAACCAAGGTGCCCTACCCTCTTGGTCTCGACAATTTGGCTTGGATTTTCAGCTACAGGTTCCAATTCATTTTCTTTATTTTGATCTTTGTTTGCAGTTATATTTGAAATTTGGAACACTTTGTCATTGTTGTTTTGCTTCAATTTCTCATTATTTTCCCTAAATCTAACTTTACAATTCAAATACAACTTCGACTCCAAAAGTGGAATCAAACATACGAATCGAATCAAGATCTCAACCCAAAAACCGTCTGCCCTGTATTAGGATGCCTAGCGACTTGAAATTGGCAGGGTGATATAATCTAGTGCAACATTAGTGTATCTACAATCTAAGATGCTATTGTTTCCATAGCGTCATAAACTGTATCTGCATACTGTTTCGTCCTCACCATACCTCACATTGGCGTTCTATCTTTCGGTGCTTGATGTCTATTTTGATTTTTCTCACACCATCCAAAAACCTGCATTTTCAGTTCGCTTTAGACCCCTATTCAAATCTGAGTCCTGGTAAATTGGACTAGGACACCCGCATTGCCTTGGTCCTCCTAATCAGGACCCAAATTCGGTCCCATGAATAGTCACTTCAATTGGGAGGGAATTTAGGTCCCATGTCGGCCTGTGCCGAAAATTCAAATAATTTTTGGATGGTTAAGTATAAAGGGAGGCCTTCCCCTCTCATTTGAAAGCTAGATGGATGGATCTCTCACAATTACACTCTAGCAATTCATTTCAAGTGAGAAAGCAATCAAGCATTCGTGAAGTATTGAGGGGGAGGTCAAGTCAAGTTCAAGCATTCAAGATGGCAGCCATGACCGAGCTTCCATGAGGACATTCTACATGACATCCTAAACTCTTGGCATGAGGATTTAGGCAAGCTTCATCAAAGAATTTACTTCAATTACAAGCATTCAAATTTAGATCTAGCCCCCTCAAAAGGAAAGTATTCTGGTGCAGTTCAATTCAATTTTTATTTCAATTATCATTTCTATTTCAATGTTATTCCTAAACATGGGTTTGACCCTAGGGAAACCCCTTATCCACGACCATTCTCTGCCTCTCTCTTTCTTTGTGTGTAGTGGATTGATTCAGGTGTTGTGATAAAAAATTCCGCTAGAACAAATGACGACTAACAGGTGCATCTTTAATAGGCGTGAAAAGCGGAGGACCAGGCAGCTCCCATCGCCTTGGTCCTGGGAATTTTGCCTGATCTTGTAGCAATTTATTCTGTACATCTCCCTGATCTAGAAAACATTTTACTTTTCTGCTTGGAATTTGCAGGACCACGGTGCCCTATCGTCTTGGTCTCGACAATTTGGCCTAGATTTTCAGTTGTAGTTTCTCGTTCATTTTCTCTTCTCAGATTTCTGTCTACAATTTTGTTTCAAATTTGGAACACTTTGTCATTACTGTTTTGCTTCAATTCCTTATTATTTGCCCTAGATCCAACATTACAATTCAAATACAACTTCAACTCTAAAAGAGGAATCAAACACACGAATCCAATTAGCATCTCAGCCCAAAAATCGTTGATCCTCCACGAGGACGCCTAGCGACTTGAAACTAGCAGGGTGATGGAATTTGGTGCAACATAGTGTATCTACAATCTAAGATGCAATTGTTTTTGTAGCATTGTCTATTTTGATTCTGCTCACACCTTCCAAAAATCTACATCTTCAATTCTCTTTTCGAGCCCTGTTCAAATCTGAGTCTTGATTAATAGGGCTAGGGCGCCCCCACCGCCCTAGTCCTAATTAAGACCCAAATTTGGTCCCATCAGTGGTCACTTCAATTGGAAGGGAATTTAGGTCATATGTCAGCTTGCTCCGAAAATTTAAATAATTTTTGGATGGTTAATTATAAAAGGAGGCCTACCCCTCTCATTTGAAAGATAGATGGATGGATCTCTCTCAATTACACTCTAGCAATTCAATCCAAGTGAGCAAGCAATTAAGCATTCGTCAAGTATTGAAGGGGAGTTAAAGTTAGTTCAAGCATTTAAGATGGCAGCCATGATGAACCTTCCGTGAAGACATTCTACTTGACATCTTGAACCTTTGGCATGAGGATTCAAGCAAGCTTCATCATTGTATTAACTTCAATTAGAAGCATTCAAATTCAAATCTAGTGTTTCCCTTGAAAGGAAAGTAGTTAGCTACAATTCAATTCAATTTTAATTTCAATTATCATTTCAATTTCAAGGTTAATTCCTAAATCTGGGTTAGACCCAAGGCAAACCCCTATCCACAACCATTTTGTGTGTGTGTGTGTGCAGGAAATTAATTCAGGTGTTGTGATTGAACATTCCGACAAAATAGACGACGACAGATAGTTTTATCTTTTACAGTCGCGAAAAGCGTGTTGACGTGTCTAAAGTCGTGGAACTACGACTTCATCCGGCCAACACAGAATAGAAATGCTAAGAATCCTATCCTCTCTTGAGATAAGGAAATCCCTAATGCTGTGTTCGTACAGGTTCCCTAAAGTCTTATAGTCCTATATCATCTGATTTGCTTTTAATTGATGTTATTTCAGCTTGACTGGCGGGCTTCTTTAATAAAAAGGAAAAGAGGAGGGATAAGGATAAAGAATGAATAAGAACAACTAACTAATTTAACTAAGACAACATATTTCAACACATAGGCAAAAGTCTTAAAATAACTAGAAATTACTTTGCCAGCTAATTAGCACAACTAGGTAAATACCAGTGCAATCATCTAAGGATTTTGAATTTTCAACCTACTAAATACAATTGATGGTCTCTTACACCCATTCATCCAAATCTAATAACCGAACTTAGCACAAAAGGGGCTCAGACTAACCATGCAGAGGAAACAATAATTAACTATTTCCTAATGGTATGAACCAAGATTTTGCATCAAATACATGCATAAATAGCTATCTGAAAGTAAATACAGCTGTAAAAATATAAAATAAATGGAGAAGAGGACCATGCACTCACAGTAAAACAAACACAGCTAACATCCATTAAATCCTGTATATATTTCGATAGGGTTTTTGCAACAATCTTTGTTTTCTGCCTACAACAAAGGAGAAACTAACTCCTTTATATAGAGTTCCCAAAAATGGATGAATGGCCAAGATTAAACTTAAATAAGTGGGCCGGATTCATCCTCTATCAAAACTGCCCATACCCATAAATGGGAGGCAAAATATCAACAACAACAAAAGGAGAAACAAAAACTACCAAAAAGGTAATCAATAACTATCCAAAAAGCTGCTCCAAAAAGTTCACATGCACGGAGCTCAAGATTTACATCTGTTTTGGTAGTTAGGAATGAACTTTATGTCTAAAAACTGCTTTTTAAGATTTAAAAAGAAACTTATATTTTAGGAAAGCACTTTCTCCTTTCTTGTTGTGGACCCTTTTTCCAAAAATTCGTCCTCGCTGTGCAAATACTCCTTCCTGATGTCCCGACTTGCTGTACGCTCTACCCGAACATATTCATGAAATCTGATGCTTAGTTGGAACAACACCATGTTTGGAGGCATAGGAGGATGGCGTATTTTATATTGCATACCTTCCAAGTGGCAATCTACATGCTTCAACCCATCCTTCCGGTCAGACCGATGAGCCTCAAAACTTAATATGTCCGTATGCAACCCACTGGCAAATTCTAGGTCCTCTATACAGTATGCGACCTTATCAATTCTCAACCTATCCTCCCAGCTTGGTTGTACTTGATTATCGGACAAACTATTTTTCCAGCCCACGACCATTGATCTGAGGATCTTTCCACCAAGATCCCTCATGTTTTTCAAAATTTCCTCGCACTCCTGCTCTTTATTAATGTTATCTTTCGTATCATTCTTCATGTTGGTAGTCCAGTACCACTCCTTGAAAGTGTTGATGTCATAGGGATCCAGGATAGCAGTCAATGTGGGAATCTGCGTGTGGGTCCAGAAAAGAGCCCTTATGAGGGGAAGAATTGTACCAACCAGCTCATGGGCCTCGAAACACTCTCTCTTTACTTCAAACAATTTGACGTGAATGGTCTCTCAGTGGTGGGCCATTTCCTTTACATCTTCAATGATCTGCTCTCCCTTTTCCTTAATGTCCCGAATCCATTCCCTGACGGCCTTGGCAGTATCACGTACTCCTTCAAACTCGGTTGTAGTCCTTTGTGCCGATGCCAATGGGGGAACATGGGATTTAGGGGCATGTTGCAATGGTTTCAGTAGGTGATCAATGTACCCCTCAGCTTGCTCAGCACAGACCCGGTACATGTCTCTCTCAGCAGCCATTTCGTCGAGCTATCTGAGCATATTCTGCACGGAATCCTTGAACTCTTCCCTTTCTTTCTCTTTGGTGGCTCGCCCTATTGGGATGGTCGTAATACTATAATCGGCCAATGCAATCTGATCTGTTGGCTTATCTGTAGGTGGGGTAGCGATATGAATGGTGCGGTTCCTCTGCTCATCCTTAGTTATCCTGGAGTAGGTCTTGGGCTTTTTCTTACCTTTGGACTTTATCTCTCCTATGCAAGAGAAGATATCCTTCAAGTTGATAGGTGGCTTGACAGTTGCTTTCTGTTGTGCACGAGCAATTAACTAGTCTTGAGGGATGGTCTGTCCGGATGTTATTGCCAAATTCCCACTCTGTTCCTTGGAGGCTTCAACTGGCTCACTGCCTATCTGCAATTGATCGGTCATAGAAGGAACGGATACAATATCAAATCCCTTACTTATGACTGAGTTATCCCCTACATCGCTGAACAACTGCCGGGTATCCTCTTGTGATGGTTGCTCTTCAGTTTTGTCGGGCTCCCGGGTCTCATCCCGCTTTTGTTCTCCTTCAACGGTGGTGTCATCTTTGACGATGCTATTCAATTGCAATTCATGCCAACTTCCCTGTGTGAGCTCATGCTTACCAACCTCTTGATTAGGTGCAATTTCTCCCTCCTCAACTTGATTTCTAGGTTCATCAGAGCCAACGACCCCTACCTCTGCATCTGGCTCAACTTGTGCTTGAGGATTATTTATCTCGAATGCATCAACATCACTTTGTGAAGGCAAAGTAGGTATATACTCAAGTTCAACTACATCATCCTCCGAATTGGGATCTTTGGATGACGAACTAACTTCTAGCCTCCTGATAGGGATCTTTTCTCTTCTGGTTCTTTTTGATGTCCGAGTCCCTCTATTGGCTCTTGCTTTCTTCCTCTTTTTTCCAGGTTTCCCAACCTCTTCCTTTGGTGCGCTTGAGGTTCCTTCATCCTCCGAGGACTGGGAATCGAGACTGCCCATTAGATTGTATGTAAATTGAATCCCCTCATGGGTTAGTTTCTCGATTTGTTCGGATAACCAGTGATCGGTATACCTTCCTGGAGCTTCCATGACTGCCTCAAAATCAGTGATTGGATCCTGAGTCCAATCAATGCCTGGCAAGAGGTATTTAACTACCTCAAATTCTCGGACTTGCAAGCAATTACCATAATCAGTCACTTGATTTGGGACCTAACGGTACTCATAAAGCCGCATTTGTTGGACACTTAGCCTAGAATACTCACGTCGTCGGACCTCATAGTCATTGGAGCAGTTGCTCCACCTCATAGTCATTGGAGCAGTTGCTCCAATAATCCTCAATAGATGCCTTCGCCCTGTAGCGCCTGCCATAGGCTCTCTGTGCCAATTTATCATGATCGAAGCACTCCCTAGGAAAATGTTCCTCTAGGCCATAGGACGCTAATTCAACAAACGCATCCTCAGCTTGCACTGAATTTTTGAAATGCACATCGAGGGCACCCAAGATCATGGGGAAGGTGAATCCGGACTGCTTCTTATCTCTGAGTAGGCTGCCTGCTCGGTGTGCCTGTCTTGCAACTTCCATAAGGACTATTTTGTCCGTTGGATAGCGTGGAAGTTGGAATGGTGCTCCCTCGAAGCCTGCTATCCTGATGTAAGTGAACCTAGGGAATTGGATAAACCATGCACCATATTTCTGTATCAAAATGGTAGCCTGCTTTGAAAGCCTTATGTGCAATCCTCCTTGCATCAACCTAACTAGGTGCATTGTAAAGGCATCATTGACACGCTCATACTGACCAATTGCGTAAGCAATGTTATTCTTTTCTCTTTGAGCTATGTCATAATAATGCAGTTGAGGGTAGCATTCATACACCTTTACCTGATTCGGTGCATTCTCGATCTCACCTTTTTTGATTAACCTTGTCAGTGGCTGGTGTCGGGCAAACATGTAAATCAGGTAGGAAGTCATGGTGAAGTACTTCTTTTCTTCAAGCTCGACCAACTGTGTATGGATATTGTCACTGATGATCTGAGCCCAGTCGAACTTGGACTTCCCAACAAAGACCTGTTTAGTAAAGTAGAACATCCATTCCTCAAAAAAATTAGATTGAGGGAGTCCCATAATGAGTAAGGTGATCATATCACCATACTCATTATAAAAATCACTTGTGGGGGTCTTTTTACTGATCCTAATGCTTGGGGGCCTTCTTTCCTTGTACCATTCTTTGTTTATCAACATCTTGCATCTAGCAGGATTCATGTCATAAGCAACCTGCGCCTCATCAATAGTTGTAGCAACAGGATTATTGGGAAATGGGATATCAAATGCCTCCCCAATGGCCTCAGGTGTGAAATCAGCTAGCACCATCCCCTCTAGGACCACTACTCTGGTTTCTGGCTGATAATGTTTGGCAGCCTCAACCACTAGTTCATAATTTTGCACGCCCGGAGGGAAACCTGCTGCCTGGGCAATACCACTCTCCATCATCCGCCTGGGCTTGCCATAGGCGTTAGGAGAGTATACCCTGTTCCTGAAATCCTGAATGTCTATGTGGCCCAAATCAGTGTCACCTACGTTCTCCCATATGCTCTGGACCTTCGACTCCCTAACTCCTCCCCTTTGGTATTGGTACTTCATTTTCTCGCCTCTATGGGGAATGTCAGACTTGGAAACCCGAGATGTTCCTGTTGCACCAGGTGTCTTTGAGGATTCTACCGCTGATCTAGGCATTTATCGTGCACAACCGGACATGGATTACGAGATGAGATAAAGGAAGTGAAGGGGTTAGCCAAAATAGAGGACGATGTTAGTGCATAAAACCAATGATCAATGGGAACACCGAATTTGAAAAAAGCATGACGTTTTAATAAGAAAGAGCTTGATTAATTGGAAATGAAACGCTACTTGAAACAAGAAATTAAGCTGGTTCTTTTTAAAATTTGCTACATGGAGCAGGTTCTAAAAAGTGCCACTTCCGACCAATTACGATGGTACGGGCAAATGCTCAATTTTGCAGCTTTGGGCTCAGATGTTTTAATGATTGCCAATTTTCGCACTTGGAATTAAGAGTTTTGCCTAAGTTCAGTTTTAAATTTTCAAAATTTCTAAAGTCTGAAATTCCATTTCAACGGTTAATTTCCCTAGCTGGTTATTTCCGCATGCTATGTTTAATGCTTTGTAAAATTAAAACCTACAAAACTTCACTCTCTCATCCAGTCTCTATCCCCCGTTTAAGCATCATGACCAATTTTGCACAATTTAAAGACTTAAAGGATAGAATCGAATCTTACCTGGTGGATTGCCCAACGTAGAATGATCTTCGGCCAAAAATGACCTTCTGCAAAGTGTGTAGCAGAAATGCCCCCCAAATTTGTGCGATTTCTTGAAACTTCGGAGACTTAGGTGATTTGCAAAATCTTTATAGGTCAAACGCTCTTCCTTTCTAATTTTTTCCCTTTTGGTGCGACTTTGGACAGCAAGGGTTTTTGCAAACTTGAAAGATCAACGCCTCCTTTCCATTCTCTCTAACTCGCGTTTTCGGCGAAGAGAGGTATTTTTAAAAGTTTGAGATAAAACCCTACCACGCGATTTTCGGCTGGAGAGAGGCTCTTGCCAAGTTCGAAGCCAACAATGCCCTATTAGGAAAAAATTGCGATGATCTTTTTTCGGCTGAGAGAATGTTTTATGAAAAAAAAGTGTTATAATGCCCTCACTATGACTTGCGATTTCCACTTCCTTGCCGATTTTCGGGCTGGAACCATTGAAATGCAAACTTTATGAGTTAAATGCCTTACTTCTTCCGCTATTTTTAGGTTAAAATGCCATTTTGAAAAGCGATTTTCAAAATACGGCCTAAAAAGGATTTTTGAAAAGATAATGCCTCTCCTTTATTTCGCAATTTTCGGCTGAAGGAGGCATTCTGCAAAGTTTTGAAGTTAACAATTTACCTTCCACTTTCGATTTTTGGGCTAAAAGCCCCTTTTGCAAACTCTACAAAAAATACGCCTTACCTCTCACGCGATTTTCATTTTCGGCTGAGAAAGGCTTTATGAAAAGTTTTCCTTTTGTTTTACGCTTTACATCATTTTCGGGGTAAAAGGGCTTTTTGAATTTTTTTTGTGAATAACGCCCTTCTAAAAAAATCGCTGCCCAAATTTCGGGCTAATATTGTCTTTTGAAAATGTCTAAACTTTAACGCTTTTCGCCTTATTTCAAAATTCGGGCTAAAGAGGCCTTTTGAAAAGTTTTAGTTAAACGCTTCTTCATGTATTTGCATTTTCGGGTTGGAAGGCATTTTTGAAAAGTTTTTTAATTGAACGCCTTACTTTATTTGCAATTTCGGGCTAAAAGGCCCTTTTGAAAAGTTTTCAAGTTTATAACGGCTTTCTAATATGACTTGCATGATTTCTCCTTTTGTCCATTTTCAGGGGAAAAAGACCTTTTGCAAACTTTGCGAAATATTATAAAAATCGACGCCCTTCCCATTTTCGGGCAAAAAGGGCCTTTTGCGAGATGTTTTAAAGTTATAACGTCACCTCTCCTCTATTGGCAATTTCGGGCTAGGAGGCAATTTTGAAGAGTTGAGTTTAACGCCTTTCAATCACGACTCGCGATTTTCATGTGCTTGCCCAATTTCGGGCTGGGAGGATGAAATGAAAATACTTCAAAGCTTAACGCCAAATTCGGCCTAAAAGGCCATTTTGCAAACCCATGGATAACTGACATTCTCGCCCACTTAGCCGATTTTGCAAACTAGTCTCCCTTGGAAGAAATCTTGAACATTTCAAATTGCGAGACTCTTTGCAAATTGACCCCTTGGCCTTGTGACTTAAAACTTACGGATGCTGCATCTCCTGCATGGGCTGATTCAATCCTCTCATCACGGACGGGATCATCCTTAACCTCTTACGAGCTCCTCAAGACTTAACCAATCGGGCGGGCTCACTCTCCTGCAGGATCATTGCTTCACTACTACCTGCTGCACCTTAAAATGGTGGATAAAAATCCAAAAATCCTACACCGGGCGAGACAAAAAATGGAAAAGAAACAAGGGGGACCCTGTCGGTGACAGGGAGTGTGTGCAATGCACAACAAAGCGAAGGACCAAGTAGCTCCCACCCTTTGGTCTTGAGAATTTTGCCCGATCTTTTGATAGTGTATTCTTTGCACCTCCTTGATTTGGAAAACATCTCACTTGTGTCCTTGGAAGTTGCAGGACCAGGGCGCCTGTTGATGTGTGTTTTATGCACATAACATTTAGAAAAAAATACCAAAGTAATTTACCCTCTCTTGAACAAAATCACCTTAGATGCTAAGGGTAAGATCAACTAAAATGATTCCAAGGTTTCTACATGTCAGGTCTTGACGAGTGGGTAACTCAATGGTCGATGTGAATTGCTGTGTTCACTTGGGGACTTACACAAATGTTCGGATTATCTTCTTTGATCATGAAATATGGAATAGGTGTGCTGACAACTTAGGATTTAGCAATGTAGTTTCGGACTTAATTCTTACTAAAAAAAGGGCAAAAGGAATAGGGTTTAGGAAGTCTATTCTAAGCCTAGGAATGTAGGAAATGATGAACAAATTGAGTGGAATCAAACTAGGCAAGGTCTCACAAACAGGTATTGACACAAGCTTAGTGCAATTGTCTAAAGTTTACTTATTGATTTTCAAACTATTACCATCAAACATTGACACCATCTAAGTTGACGCTTGTCAAGGGACGCATAATAATTGAAGTTAAGCTTACTCAAATTTCCAGTGGACTACACAAGGCACACTTACCAACGACAAGAGGCTAGTGGTATGGATTAAGAATTCCACACAAATATATTCAACAAATCTTTCACTCAATCTAACAAACATGAAAACAATTTTAATCTAAAATTCTAATCTAACTTGGAGGAATTGAGAACCATGAATGCAAAGACAACATTTGAAGAGCAAAATCACCAACAATTGAACAATGATTTAGATTCAAATAGTTGCAGCATATGCCAACAATTCTACAAAAACTCTCTTACAAATGGGTGACAATGAGGTATATATAGTCTCATACAAAATGGATGGCCAAGACTAAAACTAAATCAAGGGCCAAGATCATGCCAACAAAACCCTAGAATTGCCCTAATTAGGGTTTACATAAAAAATGGTGCCACCAACATATGCCCCAATAGAAAGATACCTAGTCATCAAATAGGGAATCTTCTAGAAGATTCCTCCTTGAGTCTCTCTATCCTAGCATACTCTAAGAATCTAGCCAATATGGAATCTAACTCCTCCATGGAAATGTTAGGTAAGGTATCCTGCTGCAAATCACTCATGTCCAATGTATCCGAGCAAGCGTCCAAAGTGTTCTCCCAATCTGGCATGAGCTTCTGCGAACTATGAACATGAATCAACAAAGAGACCAAATCTTCCATCTGACTGTTCTTTAAAGAGTCCAACTGACAAAAATACATAAGTTTCATCTTGTGTCTTAATTCGGCTAAGTGTAAACCACTAGCATCACTAACATCAACATCCAATAATTCCTCTATTGAGGCAAGGATCCTCATCTGAATATCCTGAATTGATCCTTCCATCTGTATACAACTCAGCTGGGCGTTCTCATAAGTTGATTTCTTCATGGCCAATGAACAATACCATCCATGGAAATCGTATCTGTCTCCACTGTGCACAATATTCTCACTGATCATTGTGGACTTGGGAATCTTCTTCAAAGCTATGAGGTGTGGAATAGTCCTCTCCTGGATAGGCCAGAATTATACCCAAACTCCCTCCAAATACTGGATTCTAAACACGAGCCCTGTTGTCCTATCATATGGCTGGACAAACAGAGTAAGGAAATCATCTGCCTGTTTTCTTGCACTTTCAATCCACTTCTCCACCTCCGAGAGTGTATCTCTCGTTGCCTCATAGTGTGAATGTAGTCCATGATCAATTGCAATAAAGGAATAAGGATGGGATTCTCACGCCTTATCCCTGCAATATACTCTCTAAGTCTAATGTTCTCTTCTTTGTACTTCTCCTTCTCTTCAATCTCTCTATCCAATCTTGCGGTGATCGCCCTAAGGTTATCACCAACCTCCTGAAATTCTTGCTCTCTTGTAGTACGATCGAGGGCAACTGAAGTAATCTGGAAATCCATAGGAATAGCAATGCATGTCATCACACCTCCAATAGGAACAACCACCTGCACAATCTGCATTCTTGTCTCATCTCTAGCTATGTGCGACAAGATCTCAGCTGTCTTGGGTTCTTTCTCCTTATTGTTTCTAGCTAAGTAGTCATCAATGTTATCAATAGGCTATACCTCTATCATCTTCTTAGTCTTTTCCGTACTCTTCATCAGCCAATCAGGAATAGCGGCTATCTCCATACCATCATCGAGACACATCTCTCGATCAAGCCCTCTTAATGTCGAGATAACATCATCATCATCATCAGGATTACTCCTGGTCAAATCATATACCTCATTTCCCAAACTAACCTCCAAAAGGACGGTAGGGGATCTTGATTGATCATCATTCTGATTTGGTGGAGCAGATGTCGCTGTGGCATGTAAATCCTGAATACTCTCTGGTAGTATCACTGTGTTGGAACATTGCCGGGTCTCCTTATTCTGTTATGTCATTTCAACTTCCTTAATTGATGAGACACTGAGAGGGGGTGAAGGAATGATAGGTGAAGGAATGATGGTCTTTTGCTTCTTCTTCTTGACCTCCTCAATCTTCTTCCCTGTGGCCTTGACTCCTCCTGGCGTGTTTGACTCTCTTCATCCGCATGAATCTTGACATCACTGATAGTCCTCTGATCATCCTCGGAAGTGGATTCTTCCGGCTTCATCTTTTCATAAGTGAAGGAAACACCCATATCAACTAACTTATTCATTTGAATATCCACCCATGCACGGGAGAAACTGAAGACCTCTCTCATCAATATCTTCAAATCTATCTCTTCTGATTCTGACCAATTAGGCAAAAACATCGCCTTCTTCATTTCATTTTCATACTGTGGATGCGTATGATCCCTGTCATCTAACACCTGATCAGGAATGAGGAAAAGTCCACACTTCTTCATGAAATCCACTGACATTCTGGACCACATTCGTCTCTTCACTGCTTGTTCGTCCATCAGGTTGGCCCAATAATCTTCTATGTCTGCCTTGTGGATGAACTTCTCTCCCCTGATCCTTCGAACTTTCTTATCTGGATCAAATCTTTCTCTTTTCTTGAAGGTTGCAAATCGATAGAATGCAAGCTCCTCACTCGCAGTGCTGGCGGCTAAGCCAGATTGGCAAACCTCCAACGTCTTCCCAACTAAGATAGGGAATGTCATGCTTGTCCTATGCTTCTCTTTCTGAATGGAATCAAACTCTAGAAGTTGTCTCACCACTTCCAACAAGATCATTCTGTCAGAAGGATACTTAGGAAGCCTGTAGGGTTCGGAATGAAACCCATGAATCCTAAGGTACGTGAAAGTGGGAAACTGTATATACCACGATCCATATTTCTCTATCAGCTCTGTTGCCTCCTTGGACAACATCCTGTGGATTCCACCCTGCAGCATCCGCTTGATGTACATTGTGAATACATCATTCACTCTTTTATAATCTTCAATTCTATACATGTTTAGCTAGGGATAGCACTCATAACTCCTCAATTGTCCTTGACCATTCCCAACTTCTTCTCCACATATCAAATCTTTGTATGTAACAAACCGTGCAAGCAGGTACACCAAATAGGAAGTCATGGCGAATGACTTGGACCGCTCTACATTCCTCAGCTGAAAGTCCAGATTGTCACTTATGATTCTAGACCAATTTATCAACGTCCCTCTAAGACAATCCTGAATGAAATAGAACATCCATCCATCGTATATTGCACCCTGTGACATCCCCATCACTCGGTTAAGCAGGAATACTAAGTCACTATATTCCTCATTGAAATCTGTGCACATGAGTGTCTTGGGAGCCTTGGAATGATGAGGCCTAGGCTCGATCATCCACTCCTTTTTCACCATGGTCTTACACGAATCCATCTTCTTTGTGTATCGATCTTCATATTCATCTTTAGTTACATCCTTCATGTTTGCTCCACGTCGAATTCCAAACACTTAAGCAATTGCATCCTCAGCAAGGTAGGCAATGACAACACCCTTAGGAGTCTTGATCATTCGCGAGCGAGGATCATAACATCGTGCACACTCCAAGATAAGCTCACTGCACTGTATAGACTATGGAAATCCAGCTGCTTGAAAAATACCACTCTTCATAATGTTCACATACGCTGGGGAAGGAATCTGGCTTCCAACTCCGAACATCCCTTGTCGCATCAGGTTTAGGTTCAGGAAATGCATGTTTGTGTCCGCTATCTCCTTCCATCAGGATGACATCTTGGATTTCTTCTGTTGTTCCCTCCTTTCCTTAAGTTTGGACTTCGACATCGCATCTGTACGAAGGTTGAAGTTAGAACTTAGGAAAAAATACAATATTCTCAATAAAATTCTTGACTTCTTAATGACTTAGACTAATTAGGGTATGGAAATCAGAAAAATAATCCACACTCTAGGTAGATTTCAACAATTTAAATACAAAATGTGACAAGGCTAGGGTATGAAACCCTCATGAAATCAACATCTCCTTATACTTGGAAATTTTGTGCAAATTATAGTGTAAAGGAGTATACCGGATCAAGAGTGACTAAGGAAAGGCGTGAAAGATTGTGTTTTCACACAAAACTATGTCTGAGGACACCTTCCGAAGTCAACAATGGCTGCCTAAAAATCTGAAGGCAACCTGGAACTATACAAATTAATCTTTCAAAACAAGTTGCAATCACCCAAATGTGCATAAATTTGATGGAAAACAACTTAGACAATGAAAGCAAAACAAATCCGGGAAAAATGGTATGGCTGGTAAGAGTTTTTTTTTTGAGGACAAGCAGCCATGGCGAAGTTGCAGACCTGTAACAGCCCTCAAATGGTCAAGTGATTGACTGAAAATGACTTGAAAATTCTCCCAAAGGTAAATCGTTAAGTTTAGAGTTGGCAGGCAATGAAAGTTTAAATGTGAAAATAGATGGACAGCCAACAATGGAGGTCAACCCCTGTTGCAACAATGGCGCCAAAATTCAGATCTGAGGTAATGACAAGAAGTAAGGAGCAATGGGAGAATCAAGCATGCATGGAATCCATCAAAATATGCCCGTCAAATAAAAATCGTATTTTCCCAACTATGGCGTCACCTTCAAATCTTAAAAATGCCCTCAATGCACATGTAATCTGTCAACAATGGTCTGAGAATAGCAAGCGATTAATGCAATATTGAGGAAAATCATCAAAGTTTGGAGTTGAAGCATCAAAACAACAAATCCCCCTTGCCTCAAAATCGTGAATTTCTCCAAAAATGGTGGACTTTGATCAAAATCGTGGCATGAGAGGTCTCCAAATCAGTCTGATAACAGCAGGTTGAATTGCGGATTTGTGGAAAAATTGCCAACTTGGAGGAAAGAATCCTCTAAAATCATCAAAGTCGCCAACCTAGGAAAAATCGCTATCTCCCCAAAATCGAAAATCTGAAAACAATGAAGTCAAGGAACTTCAATGGCAGCAATGGAGGAAAAAGATAAGTCTTCAGTCAACCTCTTCACCAAAACACTTCATCAAAAATTGCCAATAAGAGAGAAAATCGCCCTTGCATGGATACACCTGAACTTAATAATAAAATAATGCTGGACTTCTCTCTTTAAACTCGCTTTCATCATCAACTTTTCACCACCCAAGCAATGTGGAATAAAACACTTGTTCTTATGCTTGCTTGGTGAAACCAATTTGCTTCTAGAAGGTTGAAAACATTAAATGCTTATTGCAAATCATTTAATTGTTTTTTTAATTTATTTAAATAATCACTGCATTTATTAAAAAACAATTAAAACAAGGTTCACTTTATTAAAATATTGCAATTTAAATCAAAATTTGAGCCATTTAGGAAAATCGATCCAAGTAGGGATTTAAAAATCCCATCAAAATCATTTAAAACGTCAAAATATTCCCTATTAAGGGAAAATCGATCTAAGTATGGACCCAACAAAATTCATCAAAATGCACACAAAATGGGGTTAGGGGAAAGTCGACCTCAGTCTGGATGAAAATCCGGACTCGAAATCATTTCATTCACTCAAACTACCCCTTGGTGGAAAATCGACCTCAATTTGGACTGAGAGTCTGCACAAAAATCCTCAAAACTTGTCACAAAAGACCTGGTGGAAAATTGACCCAGGTGTGGAATCAAGACAAATGTCATCCACAATCCTATCCATACTCCGTGATGGAAAAACGTGGGTAGTCAGGATAAATCCTGACACTTAGTCAAAATTTAATGCTTCCAGGGGAAAAACGACCCTAGTATGGATTCACAGTGTTGGAAAAATGAGGCAAGTATGGATTTCAAGGGAAACCCATGTCCAGTTTGGATTGTGGGGAAAACCATGGGTAGTCAGGAATATGAGGGGAAATCAACTTGAATAACTCTCTAGGAGCGAGAAAACAACCCCCAAAAGCCTAAAAACACCTTAGCACTTAAAATCACCGACAAGGATGTTTAAAAACATGTTAACGCTCCAAAGGGTCAACACTTAGACCAAAGTAGGATCATTAAAAATCTCGATTTTCATGCGCTTGATCCTATAACTTCAAAAACCCTAAATGACACGAGGCATGATCAAAACTCCAAGACTCGGGCACGGGAAACACAAAATTGCCCACTAAGCTGCCAAAACCCTAACCTAACAACGTAGAAAGTAGGAAAAGAAGGGGTCCCCATTAGCAATGGGGTGATGTGTGAAAAGGTCACAACAACGCCCTACCTGTTGATGGCGAAAGTTTGCGCTTCCGATCAATATAGAATAGAATGCTGAATGTATCCTACCCTCTCTTGAATAAGGAAATCTCTAGTGCTATTCTGTTTGATCATAGGAGATAACCTTAAGGTTCATCTTGTCAGGTCTTGACTTGCTAAGTATAGCTCAAGGTCAATGTGATTTGCTGGTAATCATGAAGGGGACTTATGCCTGCTTTACGGATAGGTTTTCAGAATAGATGCTGTAGACAATTTTACAATTTCATGGGCCTTACTAACATCAAATTTTCAACGTTCATGATGCTGTATTAAATTCTTTTACAATAGATTTTGAAAAGAAATAGCAAAAGTAAGGGTTAAGAAAACTAATCTATCCTAAGTGAAACAGCTTTAAGATAGTAGATAGCTTTTAAAACCAAGCCCTACTTTGCCAGTCTAACACAATTTAGCAAGGGGTTGTGCAATCTTCAAGGAGATTACAACAATTTCTCAAACCACTAAGATGCATATATTGAATTCTAAAAAAGACATATAGCATTCCAATACAACATTCATTGATTGAACTAAAATTGAGCTTAACCATGCACACGAAATAACATTCAGCTAGTCCCTAATGGTATGAACAAAGACTTTATCAGATACTAACTTGGCAACCATTTCACATTAACATGCATAAATAAAAATCAACAAATGGAAGGAGAACCATGTAGTCACATGAAATCATAGATAGATCATACAATCTTGAAACTTCTTACAAAAATGGGAGAGAGCTTGCTCCCTTTTATAGATTTTGAAAATTGGATGAATGTCCAGGATTTAATCCATTCAATGGCCCAGATTCATCCTCAAAAACATGCACCATATCTAGTTAAGGATACATATCACATCCCAACTAATTATGCAACTACTAGCAATTAATTTCCCCAAAAAGTAACATTGCACGGGGCTCAAGACATAAAAATGTGACTTTCTAGCTGAGGAAATATCTAAATTTTGGTATTGTGTTTATCTTTATTTCAGCCCAAATTAGATATTTCCTTTTACATAAGGAAATCTTTTTCACCATCCAAATATCTTTTCCATATGTCTGGGGCCGTTGCTTGCTCTGCTCGTACATATTCCTAGAATTTTTCAGAACATGCTTTTTACATATTGATCGGGAGGCACAAAAGTGCTGTGGAGCTGATACCTACTATCCTTTATATGATTGTCCACCCTTCTTAACTCTTGCTTCCACTTAGTCTTGTTGGCTTCGTACTCACGCATCACAGCACACAACCTGCTAGTAGTCACCATGTCACCTTTAGAGAACAGGCAACAATCATTCCTCAACTGGCTTGTCTAGAGAATCCTCAATGTGTCAATCTCCATTTTGTGATACTTGTCACCGATGATACTGATGCAGAGAGTCTTGGAGCTTGATTCAATACACCTTCTTGAGTTACTTGTCCTACTCACCCCTTCAACTACTCAAGTCCATCCTATGGCACGTAGTAGGGGTTATGCTAATGAGACCTCCAAGGTCTAAACCTCTTTGGCTTGCCTCCGAGGTATAGCCAATGGTTTTTGGACAATCAACTCCACCTCTTGAGGTTGCCACCTCAATCACACACACACCACTCCAGGGCTCCAACCACTCCTGCAAGGATCTCAACACACAACCACTTCCAATGGGCTCCCAATACATCTACCAGGTGTCTTTGAAGTATTTTGAGGCTTTAGGATCACCAAACCCATCGCTTTGGCTTCCTAACCTTTCTAGATCTCTACCGGGCTCAAAATAGGCCTAATTGCATTAGCCCTCCCTTGGCGGTTTTAGGGTCTTAGTTTGTAAAGTTCCGAAACAAGGCTAGCAATAAATCATGGATTTGAGTACCCTTTTGGAAGTTACAGACAATACTGAAAAAGTGCATCTGGGTTATCCATACAAGTGGGGTTTCCAATGCTGCACTATTTTGGAGGGTTTAGGCCTCACCGGGCGACTTGGCAAGATGGGTTTGAAACTCTTCACTAGTCAAAACTCCTGCTCCAATCAATGTAGGATTCTTCAAGGGCACTCAGAGGGCTTTCTATTCATGTGTCATTTGGTCCTGCACCAATCCCCAGGTGCTCATAAATCACACTTTTCTTGCTGTCCTAACTCATCTACTCCCAACGGTGAGCCTAGGGCTTCATTGTTTCTCCTCCTCAAGGACCTGCAAAACCACAAATCCTATCCTAAAGCTATGTACAAACCCTAACCTAGCATTCTTAATGATTTCAATAGGTGCCATCAAAGAATGCTTAGGTTAGAGCCATTTTCTTGCTCTTAAACCCTTCTTGCAAGGGTTTTGCACCTAGTTGCAAAGAATGGAAGAAATCTCTGCAACCTAGGACAATCAAACCTGCAAATCAAACTTAATGAAGACAAATACAATGGACACTCATGCACTGCAATGAGTTTACACCATCTAGTCCGTACTGGACCATACAAGCAATGAAAACAAGTGAAAAACTGTGAAAAACCGGTGAAAACAAGTTTGCTTCACAATCCAAAAACTTGCTCTTGCATTTCCAATCCTCCAACCCGTACAATGAAGTGAATTTTGGCTTTTATGCTCTTGTTTCAGTTGGTTCAACCAACTTTTCAACGCCTTCAACAAAAAATGCAACTTTTGCAAGAAATTGCAAAATGTTGCTCAACAACTTTTACATCTTTTGACTCCAGGATGCAACTTTGCATTCTAATGCATTTTAAGACTCCTGAAGGTCCTCAAACAACCTAGAAGACCTAAACACAACACAATTGACCGCTAATACATGAATACATTCATCTGGAGTACTTCACCTGTGAACTACCTAAGCATCTCACTTCTCAGGCTGTCAGCATCCTGAACACAACTGACTCAAACCAAAACTTGGACAACTCAACCATGGCTCTACTGAGTCCTAAATGGTTGGTCCATTATTACATCACAAAGATAACTCACAAACTTGAAAGGAAACAAAAATTTCATACTTGGAGTGTTAGGTGCCCTGCACCGGATACTCTCTAGAAGCAAGGAGCAACTATCTTTGATGAACTCAATGGCATTTTCACAATCATCCCACCCCCTATAAATGGTGTCCCGATACTAATCCTTAATGGTGCTGAATTTGTGTGATTCTATAATATGCTAGCTCCTGGGAATCTCGAGGAAGGTCTACAATAAGCCATTTAGGAGAGGGATTGGATTATTAACTAATTTAGCAAAATTTTCCAAGGTATTCCTGAGGCTCTCCTCGAGCACATTGTTTCCTCTCTCGGTTATCTCCTCGAACTATTCCCTTGTTGTTTAGCAGTGGCCCTCTTCTGCCTGATGCAAGGGTCTGAGCAAGTGGTCATTGTAGCTTTTTGCTTGTTCGACTTGGGCTTTGTACATCTCTTTCTCCTCTGTTTCTTTGTTTGGTCTTCTCAATATCGCCTCGGAAGAGTCTCAGTAGTTTTCAACCTCTTGCTCCTTAGTTGCTTTCCCCATTTCCACTGATAAAATTTTGTAATCAGTAGGGATCACTTCTTCATCTGATTTTTCTGATGGTTGTACAACCCTGTTTTTCTTTGCATCTCTGGTTATTCTTGAGTAGGTTCTAGGCTTCTTTCTCTCCTTGGTTTTAGGATGTTCTACCCTGGCAAATAAGTCACGAAGACTTACTTTCATAGTTGTTTTCTTCTCTTTCCTGGTTACAACCATAGGGGAGGTGCGGGTTGGCTGCAAGTGACTATGATTTATTTCCCTTGCTGATTAGAAGCTGCAACTAACCCAACATTCACACTCTCCTGCCCATCCATAGAAAGAGGTTGGTCTTTAGTAGTATCTTGCTCTTTTCCTCCAGTTGAGCTTTCACCAATTTCACTCAATGGCTATTGTTATACCTTAGTCTCTTGCTGTTGTGTACCTTTGTCTATGTCCTCTTTATCATCCCACCCCACAAGTGGGATTTTTCCTTAGTTTAGTTTGCAGCTCCTATAAGTCAATGATTTGTATCTCCTGCTGTTGTAAATTCAACTTCTCCGGGTCGGTTGTCTCTACAAAGATTGATTCCATTTGTAGCACAGGAGGAGTGGGTAGGCGCTCTATGTTAGTCGCATCTCCTACAATAGTGGAGTCCTTTGGAGAGGTGGTTGCAGTAGAGGGTGGACTTATTTTTAGCTTCTTGTGGGTAGGAGCCTTGGGTGATGAGTTCTTCTTCCTTCTAGACTTCCTTGATGCCTTTGGCTCTTTGCCAACCTTTTTCTTCTTTTTTGTTTGGGGCTCTTCTTAGCTATCTTAATTCTCTTCATTCCCTTGGGCTCAAATTTGTGCTTCCTCTTCACTCTTGGAGGATTGCAATTCAAGGCGTCCCATCAAATTATAGGTAAATTTACACCCTCACGTTAGCTTTTTCAGTTTGTTGGTGTATCCAAGCGTCGGTGTATCCTTTTGGCTCCCTCATTATCACCTCCAAATTGGTGATTGGATCCTGCGACCAATTGATTAAGGCCGGTGGGCGATCCTTGACGGAATCATAGATATGATGCTGTAGGTGATCTCTATCATCGTCCACTTGGTTAGGGACTTGGGCATATTCATATATCCTTATTTGGTTCAAGCTCCACCGAGAACACTCCCTTCTCCAAACCTCAAAATCATCGTTGCAATTGGCCCAATAGTCTTCTATGTTTTCCTTATGCCTATAATGCTTCCCGTAGGCCTTTTGTTCCAGCCTAGTAGGATCAAATCTTTTCCTATGGGTGTGCTCCTGCAAACCGTATGTTGCTAGTTCCTCTGTTGATTGATTTGCTTGGGCAGCGGTTTTCACATACACGTCTCTGTATCCAATTGTAATTGGAAATGACACCCCTGTGACCTTCTCTCGGAGTATCTTTTTTGCTGCACTTGCCTCTCTAGTCACCTCCAGGAGGACCGATTTGTCTATAGGGTACTTCATGGAGAGCGTTCAAATCCAGAAATTCTCAAGTATGAGAATCTGGGGAACTGTATAAACCGAGCTTCGTATTGCTTCACCAATGCTATTGCCTGCTTGGATAATCTTCGTCGCAGTCCCTATTGCATTATTCAGACCATCTGCATGGTGAAGGCATCATTCACTCTCTCATACTGGCCTATTGCATATGTGGTGTTATTCCTTTCCCTTTGGCCAATGTTATGATAGTGTAGTTGGGGGTAGCATTCATGGACCTTCATTTGCCTCTTGCCATTCTCGATCTCGCCAAGGCAAATCAGCCCCATAAGTCTGAAATGATGAGCTAGCAACATAAGAGGACATGATGAACATCTTCTTTGATAAGTGCACTAGCTGCTCATGGATGTTATCGCTTTTTATTTTGGCCTAGTTTATCATGAGTTTGCCCCTAAAGACCTCCTCTGCATATTAAAACATCCATTCCTCAAACATGTTTGAGTGTGGTAATCGCATGACCCGACTGAGGAGGGTGACCATATCCCCATATTCTTTATTGAACTCACTTCTGTAGATATTTTTGGGGATCTTGGTGCTGTGAAGCCTCTTTCCTTAAACCAGTTATCATTCATCTTGTTTTTGCACATGATTGGGTTTTGATTATACAAGTCTTGGGCCTCCTCCATGTGCACGATTATCATATCCTGATGGATAGCGTTGCCAAAGACCTCTGTGATAGCTTGGGGTGTAAAATCAGCTATGGCCATCTCATTGATGAAGACTACCCTTTTTGATGGTTTGTAGTGCCTCGCGCACTCCACGGTCAACTCATAGTTTTGAATAGCCTGTGGGAAACCAACAACTTGTGCTATCTCGCTCTGTACAATCATCTGCACCCTCCAGGTTGGATTTCGTCCGTACATCCTCTCCTTGAATTGCTAGATATCAATATGTCCAAAATCTGTACCTCCTATGTTCTCCTACTTTAAATTTTGGACTCCCGCAACGCTCCTTGGTATTCATATTTCATTTTGTCTAGTTTGCGGGGATTCTTTGCTTTAGATGTCTGGGATGTACTTGGTGCTTCGGTTGCCTTGGATGAATAGGCCGCCTTAGGAGGCATTTACCCTAGGCACAAATGCGAATTACGATGGATTTTTTGAGGATTAAAAATAGGAGTCAGCTTGCCAAAAACGACATTAGCACATAGGCGTTAGCACAGTAGTGAAAACGTTTCAATTTAAAGCGCATGAATGCAAAGAGGCAATTTAAACGTGTAATCAATAGTTATACATAGGCAACAATTACCAATTTCAGATTTGGGGCACAGTTTGGGACTTAGGTAATTTTCTGTTTCTAAATTTTTGAAACAAAATTTAATTCACTTTATCGAGCAAAACCAAATTTGACAAAAGCTTGGGGAAAAGTTTTGAGTTGGGAGAGTTTTTGGGAACAAGCCCTAATTTTGTTTTTTTGTGCAAATCCCAAATTTGTGGCGGCAAGGTGGCTTTTTAGTTTTGTTTTTAGCAGCTAATTTGGTTGTGTTTAACCTAGGCTTTAGCTTGGGTGGCATTTGAATAAAACTCTTAAAGGGAAGTTAACCACAGGTGCTGATGTTTAAACCTAGGGTTTGAATAAGATATTCATGCTATTAACATCACACACAACCTTTAAATCATTTTGCTAAGATAACCATCGGACAAAAAACAAACCTGGGAAGATTGATGTGTTTTGCTAGTTTGCTCCTTTTGAAAATGGTTTCCTTGCAACGCCTTTCTCTCTATCTAGGCAACATTGTGCTTCTTGCCACATTTTTGAAGAGCAACAATTTGTTTTTGTGGTTTGATTTTATTGTCTGTGGAGATCATTCTCCTCTTTTTGCAATGATTCTGTATGAGCTTGCCCTTTCAATTTCTTCGAATCGCTCTCTCTTAGCAACATGATTCTTCCTTCCTTCTGCAATGTTTTGAATTAACTTGCCCCTTCTTTGTGTTTTCCAGACTTAATGAATTGATTTTCTACCTTGTAACTTTTCCCCTTTTCTTAACGTTTTGAATTAACTTGTACTGTCTTTGCCATAATTTCACATAAGCTAGCTTGGGTAATTTTTGGAAAACACGACTTTTGAAAAATATGCTTTCGGTGCTTATATAGTCACTGGGAGTTGTTTAGGGAATATGTCTCATATGCTTTATTTGCAAAAGCCGAGTTTGCTCTGGACAGTTTAAAATCTAGCTCTTCGATGCATTCAGGGGAAGTTCGGTAAAATTCTTGGCTTTGGAAGAATTTTGGGAGTAAGACATTTCACCTTTTTTGGTAGCAAAGGCAGAGTTTGTTTGGGGGCTTTTGAAATTTTGACCTTTTTAAACTTCCAAGAGGAAATTTGGAGTAATTATCGGCTTTTGGAAGAAGTTTATAACAAACCTTCAATCATTCTGTTTACAAAGGTCGAATTTTAAAGTTTTGGCTTTTGAATGCTTGAAATATAGTTCAGAGTTATGTTCAGTGTTGGAAGAAGGAATAAAAAGAACTCATTTTCACCACCATAATGCTAAGGCCTACTTTTGTTTGGGCGATTTTTGAAAGTTTGACCTTCTAATGCTTCAAAGGTGAAACTCAGTGTATTCTACGGTGTTTGCAAAGACATTGGAAGCAAGAGGTTTATTTTGCTGTAATAAAAAAATTAATTTTGAAGCTACTCTTCTAAAATGCATCTTTGAATATCAATTGATCTTCATTTTAGGTGTTTTTGACTATGTTAGGAATGAGACATTTTTTATTCTTTTTTCTTACTCCCCATTGTCAACACCAAAATTTTCCTTTGCCTTACACTTGATCTTTTCTTCAAAGCAGAAAATACGGCTAAAAGCTCGGTGTTTGGGAAATGAATAGGAATAAGCCAAGTCCAAATTGGAAGGGATGAATAGGAATAAGCCAGGAATAGGAATAAGCTTGGTGTTTGGGAGATGAATAGGAATAAGCCAAGTACAATCTTTTCAAATCTTTGGCAAAAATTAATCTCTTGGTTTGCTTTCCAAAATTTGGGGGAGACTTCAGAATTTAAGTTTCAGCTGAGGCTTGGCCTTTGAAGGCTTATTTTCTCCTTATGGTGAGGTTTAATCTTCAGACTCAAATCTATGGGCCTGCATTTGTCTTGCTCTTATCATGTTTTAGCTAAGAGCTCTCTTTCTTTTAGATGGACATAAATTATTGCAAGACCTCGACGAGGCAAACAAAGGGAGGGGGTCCCTATTGGAGACAAGGAGTGTGTGCAAGGCACAACACTACCATCTTGGTCTCGACAATTCGGCTCGGATTTTCAGCTACAGGTTCCAATTCATTTTCTCTTCTCGGATGTTTGTTTGCAGTCTTGTCAGAAATTTGGAACAATTTGTCATTGCTGTTTTGCTTCAATTCCTCATTATTTGCCCTAGATCCAACATTACAATTCAAATACAACTTCAACTCCAAAAGAGGAATCAAACAAATGAAGCCAATAAGCATCTCAGCTAAAAAATCATCGACCCTACACGAGGACGCCTATTGACTCGAAATTGGCACGCTCATTGGAATCTGGTGCAACTTAGTGTATCTACAATCTAAGATGCTATTGTTTTTGTAGTGTTGTAAATTGTATCCACATACAATTTCGTTCTTACCTAGATCTCACCTTGGCGTTCTATCTTTCAATGCCTGATGTCTATTTTGATTCCGCTCACAGCTTCCAAAAATCTTCATTTTCAACCCCTTTTTTGACCCCTGTTCAAATCTAAGTCCCGATGAACAGGAGTAGGGTGCCCCCACTGGTCTGGTCCTCCCAATCAGGACCCAAATTTGGTCCCATCAACGATCACTTCAATTGGGAGGGAATTTAGGTCCCATGTTAGCCTGCTCCAAAAAATGCAAATAATTTTGGACCTCTCTCAATCACACACTAGCAATTCAATTCAAGTGAGTGAGCAATCAAGCATTCATCAAGTATTGAAGGGGAGGTCAAGTCAATTCAAGAATTCAAGATGGCAGCCATGATCAACCTTCCATGAAGACATTCTACATGACATCCTAAATCCTTGGCATGAGGATTCAAGCAAGCTTCATCAAGGTATCAACTTCAATTACAAGCATTCAAATTCAGATCTAGCCTTTACCTTGGAAAGAAAGTATTTTGGTGCAATACAATTCAATTTTTATTTCAATTATTATTTCAATTTTAAGGTTAATTTCTGAACCAGGGTTTGACCCAAGGCCAACCCTTATTGACAACCTTTGTGTGTGTGCTGGAAATTGATTCAAGTGTTGCGATTGAAGATTTCGATAGAATAGATGATGATAAATAGGTTTAGCTTTTACAGGTGCGAAAGGCGGAGGACCAAGTAGCTCCTACTGCCTTGGTCCCAAGAATTTTGCCCGATCTTGTGACAGTGGATTCTATTTGTATCGGTGATCCAGTAAACATTTCGGTTGTCTGCTCGAAAGTTGTAGGATTAGGACACCCTACCCTCATTATTTTCCCTAGATCCAACTTTACAATTCAAATACAACTTCAATTCCAAAAGAGGAATCAAACACATGAATCCAATCATCATTTCAGCCCAAAAATCGTCGACCCTACATGAGGATGCCTAGCGACTCAAAATTGACAGGGTGATGGGATCTAGTGCAACATAGTGTATCTACAATCTAAGTTGCTATTGTTTCTGTAGAGTTGTAAATTGTATCCACATACAATTTCGTCCTCACCTAAACCTCACCTTGGCGTTCTATCTTTCAGTGCTTGATGTCTTTTTTGATTCTACTCACACCTTCCAAAATTATGCATTTTCAACTCCCTTTCCGACCCATATTCAAATTTGAGTCTTGATTAACAGGACTAGAGCGCCCCCACCGCCCTAGTCCTCCTAATCAAGACCCAAATTTGGTCCCATGAACGATCACTTCAATTGGGAGGGAATTTAGGTCCCATATCGGCCTACTTCGAAAATTCAAATAATTTTTGGACGGTTAAGTATAAAAGGAGGCCTAGTCCTGTCATTTGAAAGGATGGATGGATCTCTCTCAATTACACTCTAGCAATTCAATTCAAGTGAGCTAGCAATCAAGCATTCGTGAAGTATTGAAGGGGAGGTCAAGTCAAGTTCAAGCATTCAAGATGGCAGCCATGATCAACCTTCCATGGAGACATTCTACATGATATCCTAAACCCTTGGCATGTGGATGCAAGCAAGCTTCGTCAAGGTATCAACTTCAATTACAAGCATCCAAATTAAGATCTAGCCTTTCCCTCGAAAGGAAAGTGTTCAACTGCAATTTAATACAATTTTTATTTCAATTATCATTGCAATTTCAAGGTTAATTCCTAAATCAGGGTTTGACTCAAGGCAAACTCCTATCCACAACCATTCTCTCTCTCTCTCTCTCTTTGTGCAAGAAATTGATTCAGGTGGTGTGAGCAAAGATTTTGACAGAATAGATGACAATGAACATGTTCAGTTTTTTATAGGCGCGAAGAGAGGATTAGGTTGCTCCCATCCCCTTGGTCCGGAGAATTTTTCTTGATCTTCTGACAATGGATTCTATGCGTCTCCCTCTTTTGGAAAACATCTCGCTTGTCTGCTTGAAAGTTGCAAGACCAGGGTGTCGTACCTGCCCGGTCCCATCAATTCGGCCCGGATTTTCAGCTATAGGTTCCAATTCATTTTCTATTCTTGGATTTTTGTCTATAGTTTTTTTTTGATATTTGGAACATTGTCATTGCTGTTTTGCTTCAATTCTTCATTATTGTCCCTAGATCCAACCTTACAACTCAAATACAACTTCAACTCTAAAAGAGGAATCAAACACATGAATCCAATCAGCATCTTAGCCCTTTTTTTAATTGAATTGTGGTTCGATCTATTGGTTTCCATTTCCTCTTTTAAATGTAAAAGGTTAACCCTGTTAAATTAGTGGTTTTACCTACGTTTTAGTTAAGCCCTAACTTTCCACCCTTCACATTTTTGGGGAACTTGATGTGTCTTATGCTTACTTCTGATTTTCATTTTCAGATCTCATTTATATGCATTGCATTGATTCATATTTGCAATCATTTCTGAAACATATAGCTTATGTAGTCATAGTTACTTTCATTTGACAGCTAGTTCACCAAATTTTTTTGGTGAACCCGACTGTTGATGTGTGTTTTGTTACACCTCGAACACATTTAAGGTATTGAATACTCTATCCTCTCTTGAACATAATCTTCCCAAATGTTGAGATGAATCATCAGTTGAGATGACTCCAACATTTATACTATCAGATCTTGATGTGTGGATAGGCTCAATGGTTGATGTGATTGCTGGTAATGCAAGGGTACTGTTGTGACCATTTCACACATCGCCCCATTTAAATGGGGACCCCCTCTTTTTGCTCGTTTTTGCTCGCCTTTCGTTTTGCCTTTTTAGGGTTTTGGTTTAGTTTGTTAGTTGTCTGGACTAGGGTCAAGCCTTAGGGTTTCTGTTACTGTGTTTTCAGGCCAGAGTCCAGTCCAATTTTGAGCTTTTGAGCTTCCTCTCGTGGAATGCAATTTTGAATAAAGTAAATTCGCCAGAGGCTGGGTAAGTTGGTCTAGTTTCAATTGGAATTTTGAATGCAGAGTCCAAATTCATCTAAGTGTGAATGATGAGATTTTGATTTTTTGTCCGATTGAGTAATTTTGACCAAATTTTGAAAATTTTGATAATTGATCCCGGGCATTGGAAATGACTTGTTTTTGCCTTGTGAAGTGATTAAACTCCCAAAATCTTGATATTTTGGCCTGTAGGAGCAAAATCGCTCCTGTCCCTCAGTGAAGGACCGGAGCTCGTTTCTCAAAATCTTACTGTCCTTGCACAATCCAAACGAATTTCAGAGTAGAAGTGGTAAAGGGAGGCATGATCTTTCCATTGAATATAATTTGAAGAATTTCGCAAAGACAAAAATGTGCCAGGAGTAAAAATCGCTCCTGTCCCTCAGTGGAGGACCGGAGCTCAAAATCAAACATTGCCTTGTCCTTGCAGGATTTAAACAATTTGGCGATTTGAGGAGAACCAAGGAGATATGTTTCATCAGTTGAATATAAGTTGAAAGCGCAAACATGAGGAAAACATGACTTTAAAGCTAAATTGCTCCTGTCCCTCAGCCAGGGACCAGGGCGAAAATCAGTGGTAGCTCCCGTCCCTCTCCCAGGGACCAAAGCGAAATTCCTCATAAGGCAAAATTTGAGCAAAGATCAAGTGACCATTAATTTTGAAGCAAGAAAGGAGGATGAAATGAACCCGTTGAAGACAAATTGAAGATTACAAGACATCAATAGGAGACTCAAATTGGCCTAGGCGCTCCTGTCCCTCAGTCAGGGACCAGAGTGATTTTTGCCTTAGGTCGATTTCTCGCGAAGTTTGAACAAACTCCAAGGCAAAGATGAATGAAAGGGGGTACTACAAGACCATTGAAGATAATTCTGGAAGTTAGCGAAGTGTGATGGAGCCTACAAGTGAAAATTCGCTCCTGTCCCTCAGCCAGGGACCAGGGCGAAATGTTAGTTATCTTGCCTTCCACTCAAGTTTAAATCACTCCAAGTCAGGATACAGGGTGGTAAGGACGTTTTGAGATGTCTCGACGAATAACGAAGTTGCAAGGACCACCAAGGATGAAGGATTTACACTCAAATACCCAAATTCGCTCCTGTCCCTCTCCAAGGGACCAGAGCGAAAATGTTCAAATGAGGCCAAATTTGGGTTGCCATTCACATTTCAAGTGTTTGAAAGGAAGTAAGGAACATCATTTTGCGCCTTGAAGACAATTCCAAGTCAATATGATGAAGATTTTGCACTAAATACCAAAGTTCGCTCCTGTCCCTCAGTCAAGGACCAGAGCGAAATTTCTATGGAGGCTTAAGTTTTGGATGTTGATCACGTTTCGAGTGCTCAATAAGGATCAAAGGACCTCATTCTACGTTGTGAAGGTGATTGCAAGTCGATGGAAACAAAGATGACCCCAGAATACTAAAGTTCGCTCCTGTCCTTTAGGCAAGGACCAAGGCGATATTCACCATATTGGCCAGTTCTTTCAAAAATCACGCTAAGTCAAGGACGTACAAGGTTGCACAGGGTCAAGGTGTTCTTAAGAAGATGATATGCGAGGAAGTTAAACGTCAAAAGGTGATCAAATTGAGCCAAGAAGCTAAATCGCTCCTGTCCTTCAGGCAAGGACCAGGGCGATTTTCATTAAAACACTCATTTTCCTTCGAAGATCATGTCAAAGCAAGATTACACAAGATCGAAAACGTCATTTGGAAGGCGACAAGTAAGAAGCAAAGGTTACAAGATAGCAAATTTAGGCTAGAACACAAGGTTCGCTCCTGTCCCTCACCAAGGGACTAGGGCGAAAACCATTTAAACATCAAAATGCCTTGTTAAGGACGAATAAGGTAAACTTGGAACGAAGGGATAACGTCATTGCTTGCCACATGATGAAGATTGGTGATCGAAGAAACAAAGATCAAGGAGAAAATACAAGGTTCGCTCCTGTCCCTCACCAAGGGACCAGGGCGATATCAACCTTAGGAGGCATTCATCCACAAAATCAAGTCGATCAAGCTCGAGATTCCTAGCAAAAAATGCCAGTTTCAACGTGGAGATGGTGATTTTGAAAGTCAAAGGCAAAAGAATCAAGGCTAAAATGCAAGTTCGCTCCTGTCCCTCAGTCAGGGACCAGAGCGATATGGTTTGTATCTTTCCACCTCTCCAAGTTTTGGCGCTAAATCATTTTTGAATTTTATTAAATGCTAAAAATCGATAAATTTAATTAAAGATAGCATTTAAAAAATAGCACAAAGCATTTATTAATTAATTTTTGCCCTTTTAAAAAATCGAATTAATAAACAAAGGCATTTAATTAATTAATTATTAATTTAATTAAAAAATCGAATTTGAGCGCTTGGATTTAAATTCTTACAAAGTCGGCCTTTGGTTTTATTTATAAAGTGTTTTAAAATTGCCTTATTTTGCAAAGTCGGCCTTGAGGTAGTTGTAAGGGTAAGCGCCTATAAAGGGAGGGTGATAATTTCGTTTTCAAATCATCATTTCACCTTCATTCATATGCGATTTTGAGAGGACAAAGAGGAGCGAATTTCATAAAGGAGAAGTGCGAGTTTCTATTCAAAGTGGTGCGAATATCATCGAAGGGGAATACGAACTTTGATTGGAGGTGAGGCGAATTTGCTATCATCAAGACATTGAAGACCCCTTCCAAAGGTGGCGAATTACTAAGAGGACGTTCATTTGAAGAGAGATCACGTGGGAAAGCTTCAAATTAATTTTTTGCCTAGGCGATTTTCTTCATTTTGCATTTTAGAGTTAGCTCTCAAATAAGGTATGGCGATGTGATTCCTTATTTTGAATTTTGGTCGTCATAGCCTTAAGTTTTGAATTTTGAAATTTGAATTTCAGTGGCTCAATCGTTTTTAGGAAATGATAACTCAAGGACTTATCATGAAGTTTCCTAAAATTAATCTAATCTATGTTATACATTGCAAAATCTAGTTCTTATTATGAAATGTTGTGTAGGTATGGCAACCCCGAAGGCGGGAGCATCCACCAGTCGTCCAGCTCTCATGAAGGAAGATCAAAAGACCGAAGAAGTGGAGACCAAGATCGTGTCTAAGTGGAGCAACATTGGAGATACCAACTTGGGTAACTTTAGTACGAAGAAGTTTCGAGAGGTCCCTTACATTGGCAAGCCATCACCTGTCGCCCAGAGGATAATTGAAAGTGGCATCATCAAGGCGGCCGGCTTCCCTCCAGCAGTACAGTGTCATGAGTTGATGATCGAGTGCGCTTGTCATTATGATCCTCAATCCAGAACGATCGTGTCCAAGGAAGGAAACACTTTAGCTTATCTTTCAGAGGAAGCTATAAGTGAGGCTTTCCATCTTCCAGAGCACAGAGATATGGTCTACAAGAGCATAGAAGGAGCCAGGTCCATGTACGAAGATGATCCAGATGCTTGTCTAAGCATCATCAACAAGAACTGGTTGCTTAAAAGCCGTCCTCGCCTGAGCAAGATCCCGAACACACCACATAGGATCGATTTCCAGGAGGAGTACAGAGATTTGATTACAATGCTCAACCGAGTCACGGGAGCTCCTCAAGCCTTCTACTTTGAGAAATGGATGTTTTACTTTATCCAGGTGATAGTTCAGGGAAAAGGAACAATACATTGGGCTAGAATGATTAGCCATTGCTTGGACGTACAGTTGAGGAGACTCAAGGCTACCAAGTCCTTCTACATGAGTTCATACGTCATCTATGCCTTGATCAGGAGCTTCAAGTACGCAGGACTACCTCACAGAGGAGTGATTGGAAGAGGACCCGACGAGGTCAGGGTTTGTGATTCCTATGTTCATTTGCATCATCTGTCAGGAAGCAACTACAAGTTAGTTAATGATACCTTCACAATGAACATCACAAGGACATTGCAAGGCGGGATCCACAATAGATTATCTCAGGATGCACAGGAACTAGTAAAGAGGTACGGTGCTTGGTTTATCCAATTTCCGAAGTTTACTTATATTAGAGTTCATGGATGTCCTTCACCTCCATACATGTTGCCGAGATATCCGACAGACAGAATAGTGTTACTTGAGGTAACGAGACAGTTGGCAACTTATGCGAAGGCATTCAGACACAGACATGGAAATGGAGTTCCTGTACCTATCATCTTAGGCAATTCAGTTGAGGTATGTCCTAATGCTTTAGCCATGGATGACGCAGAGAAGGAGTTAGCTTTGTATTCTTTTTCATTCTTTGCCTTGAGAGAAAGCTTTGATCCACATGGATATATAGAGGAGACAGTCGGTAGGAAGTTTAAGCATGAGTTTCAGATAGAAGATTTTATGATGAATCTCCTAGACGATCTGGAAGTGAAAAGAAAGAGGCTTTCTAGATTGCCTTTGGATTTCATCAGGAAATGCAAGATTTACAGAGTGGCTGACCAAGCTCAGGACAGTGGCAGACATCTCCAGTCATCCTATGATCGAGAAAGCAAATCAGTAAGGTTAGATTGGAATGAGCCCGAGGTCATGGATCTAGATGCTTTGATGGCTCCAGTCTTGTCTTGCACTCGCAGATGGGTTGATGTGCAGCATCAGAAGTTGAGAGAGCAAGGCATAGCTATGACTTTCACTTTGGAAGAGAAACCAGCCGAAGGTGGAGCTAGTGTAAGCGAAGGTAATCCTAATCCCATAAATGCAAGTGAAGGCAACCTTCGAAGTGCAAGTAAAGGCGATCTCCATCCAAGAGGCTCGAAGAGAAAAGAGAGACCTGAGAAGAGAGAATCTTCCAAGAAGAAGCAAGGGGCCAACCGAGATCGTTCATCCGGCACATCTTCTCGACAAGAGAAGAGGACACTTGAAATGGAAGATTCTATGGAGTCAATGGTACAGAATGATAAAGAAGGACAGGCATCTCAAGGGTCACCAAGTGGATCTCTCCAAGACAATGAGTTGCATGAAGATGGGGAAGATAATGAAGTAACATCTCCTCCCAGAGAAGAAGAATTGCTCAAGGAAATACAGGTTAAAGAGACAAGATCTGCCATCCCAGATTGGTTGAAGGAAAGATTAACTAGGGTGATCGTGATTGAAGACGAAGACAATGTAATTGATTTGGAGAGCCTTGTCGAACATTCCCAGGAAGTGACAGAAAAGAGGAAGGCTACCAAGATGTCGAAGATGATTAGAGATGAGACTGGATCCAGAAAGTTGCAGATAGCTACGTCGGCAGTGGACAAATATGAAGGTGAGATCTTAGCAGAGGAGTATGATATAGAGACATTTGAGCTAGGTCCATCCACAGCCGAGCAGACACTTGATGATGCCACCGATTCGTTTGAGGCCTTGAAAGACAAGCTTAGGGAAGAAATGGAGAAGAATAGGAAGCTTGAGAGAGAGGTTGGTGCATGGAGAACATATTTCAGTCATATCAATCAACCTTTAGGACGTCAGGATCCAGCAAGATCACCCATACAGGCACTTCCCCTTCAATCAATTGGTGAGGCAGAGAGATTCAGGAGTATGGTCCAGCGTATGAGTACTTGGATGGACAAATCTCATACAGTTGCCGTAGAATTTACAACAAGGATGATGAAGACTATTCATAGGGCTATCCAGGTTCTTGAGATTATCCACAACTTGATGATAACAGTGGCTGCTTTTGCTCATACCAAAGAGGTTATCATTCCTGTCTTGCGAGTAATCAGACAAACATCGAGGAAGATCTTAGCACAGGAAAAGATCATGGATGGGGGACCTCACAGTTTACTTCAGTGGTCAACCTTACTTCAGATGAAGGAAGTTCTCTTCGAGGACATCAGTACTAGATGTAGCCATGTTGAAGAGGTTATCAACCCGATCCAGGACAGAATATTTGAGGTACTACGTACTATTCTTGGCAGGAGGATCGAAGTTGAGACAGATGTGGATTTGCAGGAATTGGAGGATAGAATCAAGGTTATCTTTTGCAAGGATGCTAATATCACAGATGAGCAACAGGACCAAATGTTTGCTACCATGCTCCTGATTGAGAAAACTAAGGAACTTGAACCTGAATGGGACGCTACTCTTCTCGAGGCATTTGATTAGGTCATCCACTTGGAAGAAAGAATGAAGAATCTTCCCGAGATTCCAATTGCTGAAATCGAAGGAATCGTGTCTAGATTCATTGCATATGCTAAAAAGGAGCATTGGAAAGGGAATAAGATTCTAGATGAGAGGTTATTATAGATGACATGGCACCTTAGTTGTCATTGGTTTATGTCTCCTAGATTTTCGTGCCAAATTTAATAATTGGCTATGCATTTAATGTTGTGCAATAAAAGGGGAACTTTTGTAATAAAACCCTAATTAGGGTTTAGGTGTCATAATCTTGGCCATTGATCTGCTTTTTGATCTGGACCGTTCATTGTAATTGAGGATGCTATTTATACCCTCGTTTCATTTCATTTTGTCATTAGAAAAGAAAGAAAAACTAGAAGTTAGAGAGAGTTAGAGATTATTGATTAGAGTTTAGAAGCGATTTACTTTTGTAGCAAGATTGAGTTTTGAGAAAGGAATTCAAGCAATTGTTGTACATGATGGCTTTTAGATCAATGAAATATTGAAGTTATGGTGTTTTGTTGCAATTCTTTTGGTTATCTTCATGGTTGTTCATTTTCCTTGAATCATTCTCAATCGAAGTAGTGTGTTAATTCGAAGGACAAAGTGTTGGACTTGATCTTTGGTAGGATTCGTTTTCCAAACCACTAGCTTCTTGCTGATTGTAGGAACGCCTTGCGTGGTCGACTGGAGATATTTGAATCGCTTAAATCTTCAATCGTTATTGTATCTTGGATATGTACCTTCGTGGTAGTGTCCTTGGTCTTTGATGTATTGAAAAATTATTTGTTACCTTAGAAGATCGCATCAATTTCAATTGAGTTGTTAATTTATGGCAATATTGAAGTTGGTAGAATCTCACCAAGTCTAGTCCACATCAAGTCATTCTTAGGGTTAGACTAGATTAGACCTCTTGCAAACCCTATCCTTTTGATTTTTTTTTGAAAAGCTTGTTTAGTTTAGCAAAATCTTCGGCAACGTAAGGCCCCTTGATGACACAGCAATCACAACGACCACTGGTGCTTATCCACACGTAGAGACCCTACTAAAAAGAACATTGGAGTCATCCTAACTGATCCTTCTTGCGAAATCTTCAGCAGTTAGCGACTTTATTCAAGAGAGGATAAGATGCCTTTGGGTATTTTATTCTGTGTATGATTGTGTACAAAATACACGTCAACAGGTACCTACGTAATTGTTTTTAGGAGATGATCACTCAAAATCAAGGAAATGCCATATGGGTCTGATTATGCTTTTGAAAGATTTTCAATGAAGTTCTTCACTTGCTACTTGTTACCATAATTTCACCTACAGGCTTAATCAGGTAGAGCCACTAAGTTTTTGAGCAAGTGGTATTTAATGGCCTCTCTATGTTGCATTTCATTACAAATGAAATAACCTCAAATGAATGCAAAAAGCAAAGATTGCAAAGTAAAAGCATTTCATTGATATAAATGTACGAAGCATAGAAAGATTAGGCAAGCCTTTCTGAAGAAATGTAATCTTTATTAAAATGATAGAATGCATGTCTCACACAATAAGCCGTGAGACTGACCATGTTCATTCAATATGCATGATGCACATGAAAGCTAAATTATACATGAATAAGTAAATGCTAAAAATGCATGTCTAGAGGGTGACCAGTCATTGCCTGAATGACTGGCGCTTGTTGGCTGATCCATAAATCTGCTGGTGTCGTCCTGCTCCTCCTTGCTTCCCAGGTCCTTAGCGCTCCTTTTTCCTGCATGATTCAATAGGCAATAGGTTAGAACTATGTTCTAAGCAAGGAAAGGTCATACACTATACATGAGCATTCACTTATACATGTATAAGTCAGTCTTGATGTGCACTGAAAGGAGATGCATATTTTAGGTGTCCAAGAAATCAAGAAAATCATCATACATAGGCATATTTTTATCTGATATGTTTGTTTCATGTACAGCTACAAATCTGATCAGTTTCATTTTCGGCATGTGGGGTGAAATGGGCTCCCACAAGGGTTGAGCCCAGCATGCTATTACAGAATGGGCAAGGTACATAGCAGTCCTAGGACGAGTACAGTGAATCCAAAGCATAAGAAACATTTTCATGAGCTCAATGATAGTCATTATTGTCGGAATCATAACCAGGCTAGTCTCAGTCAAATAAAATCAGAAAAAGCTGTTAAAGCACTCTATGAACGACAAATGATCCCAACACAAATATAGAGAAAGGCATTCGTGATCAGTGAATGCCATAGCCTGTAATAAGGCGATAAGGTTGAAAAGAACCTCATAATCATGAAGTAGCAGCCAATGACAATGACAATGACCATGCATGGGAAATAAATCTGCAGAGGATACTCACGCTGCTGATTATTTCTCAAAAATCTAATAAAGTTCAAAAGTGGATTATTCGATGCACAACATGCTGAGAAAACAAAGAGAATACATGATGCATATTTTACTATCTTTTTGTGAGCAGAGAATTCAATATATGCGGTCATAAAACACAATAACACGCTGTTGCGACCAGAAAAGCAATCTTTTGTTAGCATTCTACAACAGTTTCAAAGATGGTGTGAGCAGCATTAAGGAAGATGGAGATCTTAAAAACAGTCATATGCAGACCTGAAGATCATGATGCCTAATCACACTATTCGAATGGTGAGTTTTAGAAGCCTTCAAAATCATAAATGATTTGGCAAATAGTGGTGCAATCAGAGTACATAATGCAGTGAACAAATCACGTGTTGCAAGCACCATAGAATGTTTTTTGAGCCAAGGAAGACAGTAAATGCAAATGGCACAGAGTATACAAAGAAGATCTTTTTTTCAGAAAACGATTTTCAGAAAAGAGAGAAAAAGTGAGGCCGTTTTCTTCTTAAGCAAGCTGAATGCAAGTTAATAATGTGAATTATGTCTGAAGTGCAGAGCTGTAGTGGTTTCTTCAACCGGAGAAAGAGAAAAAGTAAGGAGAAACCTGTGGCAGCAAGTAATGGCAGTCTCATGACAACAAATGCCTTCCATAAACCCTCGAGCCAGAGAGAGCCCTTGGTGGCGTCCAACAGCAAAGAATCACGCCCAGCAAGGGACTTGCAGCGAATCAAACATGGCGCCCAGCTTCCAAAAATCACGCCCAGCAGTGTAAATACACAAAAAAAATGACAAGTTCGGCCTGCTGTAGGAGGCCACAGTGAACCAAGTTTATGATGCAAATCAAATCATCTCCAAATCCTCATGGTGGCTAAATAGTGGCGGTTGTCTGCCGAAGAGAGCCTTCCAAGACACCCTGCGAAATCTTTTCATGGCAGCCAAAGAGAAAGCGAAAATCTCAGGGAGCAAATGGCACCTTCGACTCTTCCCAAACCCTAGCTCGTGGCGGCACCTCTTCTAGTAGAGTGCAAAGTGAAAAATATCGAATGTCAAGGAGAAGAAATGAAACGCTTTAGGGTTTCATTGCCTTTATGCATCGAATTTGCTAAGGCATCTTTTTGCCTTTGATGTTTATTTTGTTCTCCTCAAATTTATGCCCCGTAAATGCCTTAGGAAGTCAAGAAATGACTTAATAAATTCCCAAATAAAATTTATAAGTCACTTAATAAATTTTCTTTTTTATGAATAGTCTAGGCATAGGTTTTAAGTTTAAATGAAGCAAATATTTATTAAAATGATTTAAAATTTATTATTTAATGCTTTTCTTTAATTTTCTTTATATATTTAAAGTCAAAAATTTTATAAATAGAGTAAGAAAAAGGTTATTTACTAAAGTGATTCAATTTCATCACTTTATTAAATGTGTTTTCTTATCACATTTATAAAATTTTAATAAATAAGAAATGATAAATTACTTGTTAAGGTGAATTTAATCACTTTAATAAATAACCTTATTATTCTCATATTAATAAATTGACTTTAAATATAAAATTAAAATTAAACAAATGTTCAAATTAAGTAATGATTTTTTAAATCACTTTAACAGATATTTATTTTCATTTATTGTGAAGTCAAAGAGACATTTTTTGGCATTAATGAAGGCTTGCAGGCCTGTCAGGAGATATTTTGGGGCCATTTATGATGCATTTAAGAGCTTTAATGGTAGCAACTTGGGTTGGCTTGACTTTGGTTCAAGTGTGTTCCCTTTCAGACCTGTTTGAGGGCCTGAAAAGTGGATTTTTTGGTTCTGCTCGCCCAAGAGGAGGTGGAATTTATTATTCATTATCTGCTTTTTTAAAAGCATATATACTACCTTCCTTCTTCATTGTAAGGGTCTTCTTCATTCATCTTTTTAGCAGACTGTAATTTTTGAGTTCTCTCTGCAAGAAGGAATGTCTTTGCAACACATTTTCAGGAATAATAAAGCTTGGTGATACCTTTTTTGGCAGGGATAATAGCTTGACATACCTCTCTACTTCTCATTTTTTCTGTTATTGTGTCTTTAGTGTTAGGCAGTTCTTTGTGGTTGGCTTTTGCCCCCCTTAAAATTGCACTTTCTGTTGATGCCTTATACAGAAATACATATACTCTTGTAGGTCATAAGCTGTGTTTTTCAATAATTATCAGTCTTAGGTTGTGAAAGAAGGGGTTTTCCCTCTTAGGATTGTGATTATCCAGCCTTTTTATGAAGTATTGATGCAAAGATTATTGGGTTGTTGGTTAGTGTAAAAGAGCTTCATTATCACTATTATACTATGTATCTTTTGCTTAGTTGAGTTTCAACATATCATCTGGTGTCATCACCTTAGGTTTAGATTTTAGTTTCATATGTTCTCCTCCTCACTCTTTTCCCTGAAGAAATTGTTAGTTTAGGTGAAGAATTTGAAAAGGACCAGCTTACTCTGGAGGTCCACTTCAGTCTTTAGGTTACCCACAACCTCAAAGTGCTCCCTTGTTTCAATAGGCAGCTGAAGTTCACAGCTTTAGCAGAGGGTGCAGGCTTTATTGATAACACCACTATTGCTGACTTATATAAAAAAAGTGAAAAAGGAATAGGGTTTTGAGAGATCCTAATCTGATTCTATTATGCAAGGGATAATGAACGACTTAGTGAAACTCAACCATGCTTTGTTTCGCCATGCAATGAACACCTAGGCAAAGCTGGTGTGATCTTTTAAGGAAACCAAATGATATCAAATCACTACTAACAATCATGATCAACATCAAAGGTATGCATATCAATCGACGTTAAGCTTATTTTAATAGTTCAGGCCAACCATGCACTACAACTTATAATCAACAAATTGTAAATGGTATGAACTTAGAGTTTCACAATGACTCATCCACAATAACTTCCATTAAACTAAATAACTTAAGCAAATTTAAATTGACTTGAGAAGATAGAAAACCATGCAAATACTCCAAGATAGCATATAAATTCACCAAGGTTCAAAGTCTTTATCAATTTAGGCAACATTATAGCGACAATTCTCCGAAGTCTCTTATGAGGTTCAAATAAAATGAGCCAGCTTATGTAGAGCTCGAAATACAAATGAAGTGCCAAGATTGATCTAAAATCAATGGCCAAGATTGAGCCACCTAGACCCTGTTTAGGGTTTATTACATTCAAATACCTAATTAGCTTCTTTATTAAATATGAGGCAATAAGAAAAGAACAACTTTCTTGGCACAAACCACGATGATGGATCCACTAACAAGAAAATTCGATGCCACCTAGGATCATAACAAACAATCATCTAGAAGTTTGTTCCCCTTATCTATTTCTCTACTAGCAAATTTGATGAATTGGTACATAATGATGTCGAGTTCTTCCATTGGTACAATTGGTATGATCTCCAATTTGTTCTCCATGAATGCTAAGTCGGCTAAGATGAAGCAAATACTTTTTATGAATCACGTCCTAAGTCTTGAACGTTGCTCACAAGTGCCATGACTGGCTGAATGTCATCTAGATGCTCTTCCGAAATTGCTTTTGTAGGCTTGAAGAAGACACATCTCACCCTTTCCATCAGCCTCCTAATAGTCACATCTTCATCTTCTTTCACTCCTCCAACTATTACTTCAGTTGTGATGAGGACTCTATCATGTATAACATTTATCATTTCCTCAACTCATGCACAAGTCTATCGATTTCCTCAAACACATCCTTTGTCATCTTGAGTTTGCTTTACCATATATAAAAATCACATGCTTGGCGAACCTCCATCACTCCATCACTCCACCATCCACTAAGGTTAGTTTAGGGATGTCCATTAGTACCTGTAGCCATGGAATGGTTAGCTCCTTGACATTGCTGAATTCCTTATATTATTTAAGTAGAACTTGGATCCTGTCTTAGATAGAAGTGATTCTCTAAAAAATGTACACCAGTTTGCCAACAATTTCGTTTGCCTTAGCAAAAGCATTATTATCCATCTCTTTAGAACCTTGGTTGTTGTCCTCATTCCTTCCAAATCTTGGACTGATTTTGATGGAAGCACTACTAGAGGGATGAATGAAGCACCGGCCTGTCGCACTTGCTTCATGAGTTGCTGAACATAACCCCTTAGGACATCTAATTCTTTTTTGTTACCGCCTCTTATCTTCTTGTACAATCTTCAACCTATTTTGGATTGCCTTTACAAAATCATCCAACTCTTCAATCTCTTGTCCAAATGTAGTATGCCCTGAATCAATAGTTTCAACACCATATTCATCAAGAATGATCTTATCTTTTTCTTTATCCACCCATGGAGTAGCTATTTGCAATGTGCGTGTCCCTGTACTCTCTTGTGATCTTAGAGAATTTAGTAGCTTTCTTTTTCTCAGTTTTTTTGCCAATTCTCTCCAATAAACTCTCTAAGTCATCTGTTGTATACTCTTCCACTACTATTACCTCTTTAGTCATTCTATCTCGCAGCCATGTAGGCATACTTGATTGCTCCTCTCTCTCTTCTAATTCTTTGGGTCCTTGGCAGAACGGGGTTAACTCTTAGTGGCAATCTTGTTTGTTGGGCTGCTCTTCCGCTTCTATTATTATGTATGGTGGACTCTAAGGATTCATTCACACCTTGGCTTCACTTTTCCTTAATGATTGATTCTCTGTGATAGATACCCGGTTCATAGTATTCTCTTGAAGAGATGAAGTCCTAGTGGAAGGCTGATCTGCACTAGTCTTTTGTCTCTTTTGCTTTGATCCTTCCTTGTGATTGTCTTTCCTTTTAAACTCCTTAGGATGAGATGTTTGAACTGCTCCTTCCCCAAAGATCATGCTCTCTATCTCTTCATCGGATGATTGTACATTTTGTTCTTTGAGCTTCCTAACTTCTATATTGGCCCACCTCTGTGTGTATGTTAGGATAGGTTTCATCACATCTTCCAATTCGGTGATTTCTATTTCATTTCAATTAACATGTATCTCTTTTTTCTTCGCCTATTCAAAGGCATGTTGGAGGCGCCTTCCATCATCTTGCATTTGATTTGGAATGGAAAACTACCTACAAGTGCTTATGACATCAATGGGCAATCAGGAAAATATCTTTTTCCTAACCTCAAAAGTCATCCTTAGCATTCATCCAGTAGTCCTCAAGAGGTGGCTTATGTCTGTGGCTGCTTCCATTGATCCTCCTTATGTTATCATATGGATCATGTAAATGATGTTCAATTCTCAATTCTATATGCAAGTTATATTCTAGTGTATATTTTCTTGACCTATGTATTATCCATTTATATGATAAATCTGACTATCTTCTTTTGTATGGCAGGTGAGAGGAGCATTTATTGATTTCGATGTCCTTTCTCACAAATGCCATTTGATATATATATGCAAGCTGGGTACGATCAAGCAATGCCTTGACCGGTCATGTCTTTTAGACATGACCGATCAAGACATTGCTTGATCGTGCCCCTTTGCGAATCGCAGTAATAACAAACGGTGTATGTTTAACAACCGATACCAATCGGTGTATGTTTATCTTAACAACCGATACCAATCGGTGTATGCTTAACTTCACAGCCCAATACCAATCGGTGCGTATTTACCTTGCCACCCGATACTAATCAGTGCATACATAACCCGATATCAATCGGTGCAAGCTTATATTGACACCCGATACTAATTGGTGTTTGGTTGATCCGATAATCATTTGTTTACTATTAAATATGTTAACCGATATAAATCGGATTGCATTGGTTAGCCCGATTTAATAATCGGTGAACACAAATAATGTAACCGATATTAAATCGGGATTCTATGCTATAGGATGATTATCGATAGTTAAGCATTTAATCGAACTAAGTAGATTGATCATATACAAATGAAGAATGGTTATCAAATGAAGGATTAATAGCTTGAAGTTTTTCATCATAATTATCGATAGGATAAATGATTGAATGAGAGACTTCATTTATCTCTTATTCAATCATTTATCTTACCGAAGCTATCATGCATTAACAGATCAAAGTTTGTTTGTGGCGGATAGATAGCAAGAGGATAAAACTTCAGCTCTTCTTCTGATTTTTCAGTGGCTTGTATTGATAGGGACATCTCCATTGATTGTCCAATAGTGATTGGAAATATATTCCAGCCTCGTGTTTATTCTTTTGGATTTTGTCATATGAAACCAATTGCCTCAAGAGCTCCAACAACACCATTTCGTCGATCGGGTACCTTGGAAGCTTGTAGGGTGACGATGAACACCCTTGAACTCTTATGGATGTGAATTTGGGGTATTGGATGAACCATGCTCCATACTTCTTCACTAGATCTTTCGCTGGCTGAGACAATCTTTGATGAATACCGCCTTGCAAGGTCCTTACCATATGCATTGAAAAGGCATAATTGACTCTCTTGAAGTGCGTCGTGTTGTGGAAGTGTAGCTTGGGGTAGTTTTTACATGCTCTTATTTCTCCTTTGTTGCTTCCAATTGGACCTCGGTATGCCAATCCCTTGTGTCTATAGGCTCTTGCTAATGAGTAGACAACATATGAGCTCATGTAGAATCGCAAGGAACACTCTAATCATTTCAATCGTTGATCAATATTGTTACTTATGATTCTTGCCTAATTGATCATCTTATCATTGGCCGTCATTGCTTGTATTTGGTAGAACATCGAAAGTCTCAACATATGATGACTGAGGACACCCCATGATATGATTTAGCAATGTTATCAAATCTCCATATTCTACCTTGAAGTCTGATTGGTGGAGTCTCTTAGGCATCTTGGAGTGATGAGGTCTAGGCTTGGATATCCAAAACTTGTTGATGATTTCCAAGCATTTCTCGGGGCCTTCATCATATATCATTTGTGCACCTTCTTTGTTTTTGTAGACCATCTTGTTGTGATCAGGTATATCAAATAATTCAGGGATGGCTATCTCTAATAGATATGCTAATACCTTGCCACCGGGAGCCACTATTTGTCTTGACTCTGTGTCGTAATGTCTCGCACACTCAACTATTAACTCATTGGATTGAATACCCAAAGTGAAGCTAGACGCTTGCATTATGCCATTCTTGATCATCTTCTTTGACACACTGGAGGGATTATTCCCTTAGCAAGGTCCTCATAACTTCTCCATATTGAACTTGCCAAGATTGATGTCTCCAACATTTGCCCAATATGAGACAATCTTTGATTCCGGGAGCATACCTTTTGAATTTTCCTTGATTTACGTTTGTTTTGACACTCCTCCGGTCTTTGGGCCTGCCATCTATTTACTGCAAGAGTTGCTTAAGTTACGATATTGAGAGGATATAAGGGGAAAAACATTGAAACTTAGTAGCAAGAGAGCAGTGTGATTCTGGAAATCTGATAATTAGCATAAAATCTGATAAATTACTTTGATTTCAGCTTCAAATTCATACCGTAATCCTTTATTAGACTCATATTTTGCTTGATATTGATCATGTTAATGTGATTTCAGCAATAATAGAAGCAGAATTTGACAATTGAAAGCCTAGAAATGAATTTTATCCTAGGGCAATTTTAATGTTTAAGACCTTGCATAAGTCTGATCTCAAACCTGCACTTCTAGAAGTTGACCTAAATCAGGTCCCTAAATCAATGAAATAGCTCTACAAATTGCAGTATATCAGGACTTTTCTGAGCCTTGATTGATAATTATGTCCCAAATTCGCACTATGAGGGCCTGGAATATTACCGCTCAGACCTGTAGGTGAATTTCTAGCCTAATGAATGATGTTTCTAGGTCTGCAAATACTCAGAAATTTGCTCCTTAATGCTACTCGCTCTGGTGTTGAATGCTTGCTTGGAATTTGTCTTTAAATGCTTAGCAAAATTTGCCATTCTAATGAATGGAATGCTGATGAAGAAAATTCACTTGAGGGGTTTGCTTGGGATTGAATTTGCTTTGAGATGATGTTCAAATGAATTTCTCCCACCTTATATAAGAGATTTGAGTCACGACCCTTGGCTTTCACACTTCCCTAGGAGGCCGATTTCTCATATTACTTATTTTACAATGTTTCAATTTCCAAGGAAAGCCGAGCTTGCTTATTCTATTTCTTGTTTTGAAAGTGGCGATTTACCTTATGGATAAGGCTGACCTTGCTTGGAATTTTGAACTAACACCTTTCCTTGTCTAGCGCATGCCTCAAATAGCTTATGAGAGTTGTGGATTCCACGAGGGCTCGAATAAAATTTTGCTTTTCACAAGAAAGTTATGGATTCCTTGAAGGAATATGAACACTTACCTCCTTCAAGTCATGAATAAGGTTAATTACATTAGCTCCCACTTGTTTTTACCATTAAAAGCATTTCGTTTGTAAATTTTAAAGATCATAGGATGAATTTAATTAAGGCAAGTTTACATCTCTCATATCCTTTAATACTTCCATGTCGTGGATTCATTGGGGTCAACGAATTTGAGCACTCATTGATAAATCGTTCATCTTCCTCTCTAACTGATGGATTTTGCTGATCGCTTCAACTCTTCTTGCCTTCCTCATTAAAAGCACTTTGTCTGCAAATTCGAAATCTTGATAGTGCAACTTTCACTTCACCTCACTCTTAAGTCCAAGTTGTGGATTCATTGGGGTCAAGGAATTTGAGCACTTGTAGATAAATCGCCCGATTTTATCCCCTTAATTTATGAAGTATATTGATCACATGAGCTCTTTCCTATCCTCATTATCATAAGCGCTTTGTTTGGAAAAGGTTTAAGGACGAGTTTAATCATTTCAATTTCCATTCATCAGAGCCCTCATGACCTCCAAGTTGTGGATTTCTTGGGGTCAAGGAATTTGAGCACTCATAGCCCACTTCCCTCAAGATCACTTCTTGTGTAGTTCATTGATTTCGCCAAGTAAAGGAAGTTGTTGCAAGATTGATTGGAGGGAAGTGGGCTATGAGTGCTCAAGTAGGAGGTAAATCCTCGCATTTGATCATGAAGTTATGAATAGATTCGTTCATTTCAGCTCTCACCTAGCTTGATGGGTAAAATTGATAGTGTACCTGCTACTTGACCTAGCCCTAAAGACTTCCAAGTCGTGGATTTGTTGGAGTCAAGGAATTTGAGCAGTTAGGTCATGGATTTCCTGACTTCAAGGAAAAAATCATTTTCATCAACACTTGCAATTTTTGAAATCCATTCTTCATCCACTTAGGTCTGATCTATTCTTCTTTCCTCATCCAATCCTTGGAGCGCTCGAGTTGCTTGAGAGTTGTTCATCATTCAAAAAACTAATCTCATTACTTGTCCTATGGGTTGCATTGTGAATCATCTCTCATGAAGATCATGACTCTCATCTAACACTTAAGCACTAAAGCTGAGTGAGCTCTAATTTAGCCTCTCACGAGACCTGATTGCTGCTAGACTACTAGAGGCAGCTAAAACTATTGGCAAAAAGAGGGGCTCCCCATTTACAGTGGAGCGATGTGTGACAACACTAGCGCATGCATTACTTCCTGATTTTTATTTTTAGATCTGATTTGTATGCACGTAAACATTCATATGTACACTCATATGAATATATGCACTTGAATTACACAAATTTAGAGGTTAAATTCATAAAAACCCTTATTTATTTTTCTAAACTTGATTTGTTGGTTGCATAATTTTTAATTGTATGCTCAGATCTGATTGTTTTGACATGTTATGTTCAAATTTAGATGCATCTATTGTTCAATATCATAATTCACATTGGTTAATTCGTTGGTTAATCAACCATTTTACAAAGAACTTGCATTATTTGATCACTGTGATTTCTTGTTCAAGTGGTCGAGCCAATTTTATCTTTATCTTGTCCATGTAGGCGGATGTGTTGGCAAGGAATCTTTCTTGGATTCTCTTTCACACTTGACCAAACTTTTATCTATCCAACTAGGGTGGACTTGGCAAATAGTTAAGATGTTTTTGTTCATGTCTTGGCAGACTTCATGTGTTGCTAAGTGGTGTCTTGCTTTGTGTTGGCGGACTTAATGTGTTTCTAAGACACATCCTCATAGACTTGGGCCGAATTGATGCATTGTCAAGCCATTTTGGCTTGGGGCGGGCAGACTTCACTATGCCCAAGACATCCTCATAAATTTGGGCGGAGATGATGCATTATCAAGCCATTTTGGCTAAGGGGTGGGCGAACTTCATGTATTACCATGCCATGCCTTGCTTTTCCTAGGCGGACTTGGGCATGTGCTAGGACATTTTCTTGGTGCTTTGGGCGGAACTCATGTGTAGTTGAGACATTTTTCTCTTGACCTTGGGTGGAACCGATGTGTAGTTGAGACCATAGTTGAACTACTCGCCGAAAACTCGGCGAGTTGCAAAAACTCGCCGAGATTTTGTATCCGACGAGTAATAAAGACTTTTACTTGCCGGATAATTCGCTGAGTTTTGGCCAAAAACTCACCCAGTTTTCACCAAAAACTCGGCGAGTCCAAGTCAAAAACTCGTCCGCTTGTGCCTGATAACTCAAAACGACAAAAAGGAGATTCATTTTGTGTTTTCTCTTTTCTCTTTGCTTTCTAACTATTCAATTTTTTTAATTTTGCAGCTGCTTGGTGGCAAAATTGGGTTGGAAACACCCCCAATCTCAAAAAATTTGCCCTCACAGTCTTATGTCAGCCTTGCAATTCATCCAATTTTGAGCGCAATTGGAGCTTGTTTGAAGCAATCCACACGAAGAAGAGGAGCAAGTTAGCACAAAAACGCCTCAATGACCTTGTCTTTGTGCAATATAACTTTCGATTGCGCGTAACGAAGGTAGAGGAAGTAGAAGGTGGTCCAATTGGCTTGGATGATATACATTGTTTTCCGAGGGTGAGATCATTGATTTGGAGAGGCAGGCTATGGAGGAGGAGGGGGGTGGATTTGGTTTCACGCTGGATGACATTTAGGAGGAAGAGGATTAGGATGAGGAGTCATTGCCAGTGCCACAAGAAGGTGGAGACATAGCTTCAGCCATGATGGAGGATGAGATAGCCATACCAAGTGAGGAGGCACAGACACTCACAGGCCCACTGTAGACTTCTAGGACTGGACCCTCTAGATCTACCTCTCCCAAATTTTTTGCTAGAGCTGGGAAGAGGAAGTTGTAATTGTAATTTGTAATGATGTATTTACTTTTGGTTTTACAAAAACTATTTACTATATTGCTTTCAGGCTTCCAGCCATCAACATTCCTCATGAGGATGCGATTTTGTAGACACTTCGCATTTAAATATATCTAGAATCAACTTGTTTCTTTTGTGTTGTCATTTATTGACTCATTGGATGCATCTTCTCTTTAAATTTTGCAAAAAAAATGCATTTTTTATTAAATTTAAGCGTGTTTTTAAGTTGCCGAGTTTTTCCGAGTTTTTGTCGAGTTTTCGCCAAGTTTTTTTCCCAGGGGCTACATGGCGGACTTCATGTACTGGCAAGCCATTTTGGCTAAGTGTCAAGGCGGAATTTGTGTATTGGCAAGCCATTCTCAACTTTTCCTTGGGTGAAGTTTGCCATGGCACAATGTTGGTGTTGGAAATAAGCCACACTTGGACCGATGATGGATTGGTCCAAGAGGGGCCAGTAGCTCAGTGGCAGAGCACTCTAGTAGTGTATGGAAGGTCCTAGGTTCGAGTCCTAGCTGGTCCATGTCTCAACATGGTATCAGAGCCAGGTCCAGGCTAGGAGCCCCAAGCACACGAGAGGTGTGGCTTAAGGGGGGGTGTTGGTGTTGGAAATAAGCCACACCCAGACCGACGATGGATTGGTCCAAGAGGGGCCAGTAGCTTAGTGGTAGAGCACTCCAGTAGCGTATGGAGGGTCCTAGGTTCGAGTCCTAGCTGGTCCATGTCTCAACACACAAGGCATTTCATTTTAGGTATGGGCAGACTTCAGCATTGCACAAGACATTGCCTTCTCCATTTAAAATTTTTCTCTTTGCCGTAAACAGTTAGTGGATTTTATTGCTCATCGTCATGTTCATCTGGAATTTTCTGGATCAACACCTTGCTTGGAGATTTTCCCATGCTTTTCATACCCATTTGAAGACAGGAACCCTGTTGCCATGACTTGAATGATCCAATCCTAGGTCAACTTTCAAAAAAGATGAAAAATGAGAAAAGCATAAAGCAAGCGAAAAAGCTGCATTCTGGATTGGTCTCAAAGTGCCAAAAATGATAAAGCAAAACGCAAAAAAGAAAAATTGCACAAAAATAGGAAGTTGTCAAAATTAGCCCTAAACAGTTGCGTTTTTCGTCCTTTGGTTTACCTTAGGCTTTAGCACTTATGAGATGTTAAAATGCTTGTTTGATCATAATTGGTCCAATTGACCCAAGGACTCTAGAAAAACCCTTTGAAAACCCCTAACCCTATCCTTGCAAAGATTAGCTGCTTAAAACCCTTAAAAACAAAAAATTAGGGGTCCCCATTTGCAATGGGGCGATGTGTAAAAAAGTTCACCACCATACCATAGACCATGCTCTTGAAGTTCTACAAATTCAGGTTTTGAAAATGATTCACCAACATAAGTTTTTTCCAAAGTTGTATGGACACAGATACAAATACAAATACAGATACCGTATCAGATATGGATATGGCCATTTTTTAAGACCCCCAATATGGATACGGCTGGATACATCATTCATAAAACACATACACATATATTTAACACAATTTTCTAAGTTATTCGAGGAGATTTTCATTACTTCAAAAGCAATATAGCGACATAATTGCTACATAAATAATGATAAGTTGATTTAACATTTTACAATATGTAAAAATTAGTAGAGTTGCATTGGAAGATAACCCAAAAAATGGATCATTGAAATAGAAAAACATTTCATTTGTCTTTCTCATTTGGTGTAGGTTTTGTTTAAAAATGCATGAATGAAGGTTTTTAAAATTAAATTTAGGAAGATTTATGTCAAATTTAAAAAAAATCAAATCACATAGTATCTAGCATGATTGGAAATCAAGGTTCTTTGGGTGTGCGTGGGTACAGTATTTGACGTCTATCTGGGCTGTATCGGATACGTATCCATTTTGGATATGGGAACGGATATGGGGATATGTGTGCCCAAGGAGAGACAAAAGAGTTTCCGGTTACTCTGGTGTTTTCCCTTCCATTTAGTTCATGTGTATCATAACTGTTCTCAGAAAACCCTGGCTCAAATTCATCTTTAGCACTGTCTAAAGGAATTTCAACAATTCTTTTCTCTAAACCTGTATTTTCAGCTCTCCCCTTTATGGCTCCCTCTTGAAGGTCTGCCTTTCATAGTTGACTGTATATACCTTCTTAGACTGTCTTTTCCCTTTTCTAATCTGTATGCTCACAAGCATTTGACTGTGACTATCCTGGAAGACTGCATTTTTACCTTTTGACTGTGATAGGTTTGTCTTTTCCTATTTTATGGTCAATACATGCCCTATTCAGTGCTAATCACCTGATTCTCTTTGTCCATGGTACCCTGCTGTCGTCTTAGAGTCTCTTACTTGTTCTTAGGTCTGCCCCTTATGATATATCTGCCATCAGACTGTCACTGTTCTTTGTTAATAGTGTCTTTTTCTGCATCTTTTCTTATTACATATTCACTGTCTTATAGGACAAAACAGAGTTTTCACACTAAATATGCACATTACTTTCCACAAAACTGAATATTGCCTTTTAGTACAAAACAGAGTTTGTCCTGATTGATGACTGTCATTCTTTAAATGGCTGTCCATTGTTATTGTGTCACTTGGCACCTGCCACAAGTACTCCAGAAGTTCTGCAATATATTGTTCTATATTAAACTTATCATAGAACTGAGTGTGAGATCCAGTAAATTCAAAATCCACATAGAACTTCATAGGATTAAACACAAGGTACTTGAGAGCAAGAAGGTGTCATCAAACAAAGTGACTATTAGTAATGATTTACTTTTCTCTATCGAGACATTCAAAACACTTACCGTCTTTGCCCTTATATGAGGGTTTTTCATATATGACTTTCCATAAACGTAATAATAAAATCCATGAAATTATCCAATACAACACCATATAAAGCTTTTGAAAATCGAGAAGTAAAGAGTGGAAGCTCTATTGCATCATCAACAAAGTGCCTTCCATCACTTGCATTTCTAAGTATGGCATTGAAAGCAAATGAATTAGAAGCATGGAGGCTGCAAGAGCTTGTGACTCTTGTGTCTGTAGTACACGACGCTCTTCCTGTTCCTTCTGATGTTAAAGCTGCCTATATCCTTCAGTTTGTGCATAATTCCTTCTGCACCCATGTTACAATCTCTTCCTTTTGCTCATATACTTGTTACCCTGCCCCTCTGTGCTAGGTCTGTCCCTTCTTTTGTGTTTGTTCATTGCTTCTTTACTATCATAACTGTATGCCTTATATGAATCTAGGTTGTTCTTGGCATGGCTTTGTGATGACTGTTTACTCCTTTGGCAAAATGTCTGTAGACTTGCAATCTTTATCACTGCCATATATCGTCACTACATTATGCTGATGAAACACTGCCCACTGTCCATTATTCATGTCATAATATTAATCAAAACTTCTCTTTTTATAAACTGCCCTAGACCTGAAATACTCATGTTTTGTATGTCATAATTGAGGTTGTCATTTTATCTTTCATTACTAAATACAAACTACTTGCAATGTTTATGACACCTCCTCATCAAATGGAGGCTCTTTCTTCATCCAAAAGGTCAAATGGAAGAGGAGTATTCACCCCTTTGTATGCATAGAACCACCATTTACCTATTGCTTGCATTAGTCTTTTAATGATCCTTTCACATTTTTTAACAGCATTTTGATTTTTTACAAACAAACCAACTTTTCATATCTGGGGCTTGCACAACAGTCTTTAATACTCATAGCTGAAATACAGGGATCCTTGAGGACTGGTAGGCATACTTGTCAAGATATGCTGAAAGACGTTTTTAATGCTTGAGAAGATTTGAGGAAAAAGAGATACACTGATTATCCCTGATGGGATTTCGAAAGCACTTGTTCTTAAAAACCCATTTCAAGCAATGTTGGTTCACTTTAGGAGAATAATCTTCATCAAACTCAATAACGAATAAAACTTAATTCTCTTTTCATGTTTAATAAATGCATCTTTATTTTCTAGCAATCTATATTTCTGAAATAAAATATAACTCTGAAATCAAACCCTTATTTAGACAAGCCAATTACCTCAAAAATTTGTCTTGGAATGGGACTTCTCAAATTTCTGCAATTAAATCCAATTGTGAATTCTGACACGAATCCACCAACAAAGTGAACTAGGTTTTCGTCCAATCCTTTGAGAAATCCCTAGGGTTTCCATCCTCATATTTCTGGAATGAAAGCTGAAGCTCTCCAGCTCTCCGAAAGAAAAATAATAAAACCAAGCATAATCATAATAAAAGCAAGCAGAGACTCTTGCCTTTCTTGCCTTTCTTTATTTTCGACAACTTAAATTAATCATTTAATTATATTTCAAGGCCACCAAAAATAGAACATTATAGTCCACCCTTCCCAGAGATTGCTCGAAGCAATCTGAACCTACATGTCAATAACTCTGAAATCAAACCCTTAGTTAGACAAGAAGCCAACAACCTCAAAATTTTTTCTTGGAACGAGACTTCTCAAATTTCTACATTTAAATCCAGTTGTGAATTCTGACATAAATCCACCCAACAAAGTGAACTAGGTTTTTGTTGAATCCTCTGAGAAATCTCAAGGTTTTCCATCCTTCGATTTCTGGACTGAAAGCTGAAGCTCTCCAACTGTCCAGAAGAAAAATAATAAAACTAAGCATAATCAGAATGAGCCTCTTATTGTTCTTTTATAGCCCACTGCTGAAACTTTTGGCTTTCTTTATTTTAGACAACCTAAATTTAAATTTAATCATTTAATTATATTTCAAGGTCACGAAAAAGGGAATATTATAGTCCTCCTGAGATTTCTTGTCGTCAATAAATTTGAACCCTACATGTCAATACCATGGTCCCACATAAACTTTTAGAATGCTTCACCATATATCTCTTGTATCAATGTGATGCAATTGAACCTGAAAAATTGTCAAACTCTGTCATATTGTGAATCAATCCACTGAAATACAATCCACTCAGTATAGAAATTCCTGGATCTCAAGGCCAAAATTGAACTCTATCAATCCCAATACCAAATGACTCATGCCAAATCTTTGTTTATTTTCCTTGTATCCCAACATAGTAACCATCCTGTAGAAGCAAATTGAGAGTTTGCAAGTTACGAGTTCCCCTTCCGAAGGAGAAAGCACTTCTTTCCATAGTGATGTATAAAACACTTTATACAAGCCGATGTCATGCCCCCGTAGTGAATACACATCTGCAGTAATGGAAGGGTAGAAAGATATTGCATGCATTGGAAAGATTAAAGGATAGAACCCTGTTAAGCATTAAGTAACCACCACATGTTAAGGTGCGATTCACTAAGTCAATGGCTTGGTCACTTAACGATTTGTAAAAACCTTGATTTAAGTTGAAAAAAGATATTGTTGCAGGAGTACTTGTAGCTGAGTGCAGTTTCTTTAATGCATGGTAATATTGCTTCCAAAACAATTTCAAAAAAACATATTGATATATATCTTAAATCACACAAACAAAAAAACCATAAAACTCAGAAAAATAAGACAAAAAACACATTTTCAGAAGTCTTTGTCAGGGATTCAGAATTATTAGTTTGGGAAGAACTTGGGGTCTTCATAGTGGTATTAGAGCAGTTTCCTGCCATCCTTTGGGGTTGAATCTGATTGTTAATGCAACCAAGTGACTAGGGAAAAGAGATACTATTGGAGGGAGATAAGAAAACTTGGAAACCACCACTAGTACTTGAAGGAGAAACAATATCTGGATTTATTGGTACTCATCAAGAGTCATCTTCAAGGAATACAAAACAGGTTGCAGGTATGGGTGGCAGAAGGGATAATTGCCCTCCATGAGATGATGCTAGGGAAGTGAGAGAGACCTTGAGAGGTATACGAGCCGGCCAGCAGTGGGTAGCTGATGTTTTACAGCAGCTTACGATAGCTGTACAACAATTGAGTGCACCTAGGAGACAAAATCATGAGTAGGATGATAATAGGAGTGTTGCCGGAACTCCCAAAGAACAAAGAGAACCTTCTCGCACCACTGATAGGCCTACGCGACCCACTTTCCTGAGGAATGAACTAGAAGAAGAAAATGTTGGGGAAGAGGAAGATGCTTCATTCGTTGATAATGTTATGATTTTGCATGATGAGTGGGTTTTACTCACCCCAGAAGTAAAGGAACATTTAAACTTTGATTGATTCACGAGTCAAAGGAGAGAGCACAACAGGTCAATGCAAGATAGAAGACCGCAGAATCAAAATAGGGACCTTGAATATGCTACCAGTAAACTCACCTTACCAATGTTTGATGGTAGCGAAAAGGTCACAAGACAATCATGGATCCATAAGTTGAATACTTTCTTAACTCTTCGGCCTAGAGGAGGATGCAATCAAGTATGCAACATTGCACTCGGATGGGGTGGCTCAGGACTGGTGGCATAATGGGATGGTCACCTTGCAACATAACTTCATTACCTCATATTAGGAGTTCATCGATAGGTTGATTGAACGCTTCGATAAGAAGGCTCCAGAAACATATTTTAGAGATCTAGCTTAGCTTAAGCAGGTTGGGAGTTTGGAGGGTCACATTGGTGATTTTTAGAAGCTATCGGTTATGGTTCGCAACATTTCGGAGTGAAGATTAGTTGTGCTATTTACTAAGGGCCTATTGGAACCTTTGAGAGGGTGGATAAAAGCTTTTGACCCACTGACACTGCAAGTGGCAATGAAAAAGGATAGAAGTATGGAACTTGCAGCCCCACAAAGCAAGTTCTCGTCCAAGGGATCTTCTTCATATAGGGACAGCAAGTCATTCTCTAAGAAGTAGGAAAAATCAGATTTTAAGGGGGATTCAAAAGGGAAATCCAAACTGAGGGGTTCAAAGGTATAAGGGTTAAGGTTGCAGATGGCTACACTCTCAAGTGTGATAGGATGATTTCAGATCTGCCTATGCGCTTAAACAATTTTGATTTTAGGGCAGATTTTTATGTTGTGAATATGGGAGATATAGATGTGGTCCTAAGCATGAAATGGCTTCATGCCATAGAAGAATTTACCCTTAACTTACGTGAGATGGAGATGAGATCTAAGGTGGATGGGAAGACTCATGTGCTAAAGGTCATCAGGGATAGTAGTTTCAAGATGATATCATTCAAGAGGATGGAGAGACTCATGCGCCACAACATGGTTGAGTGGGTAGCATGATGTATGTTGATGCCATCATCGGAGGGATAGCAAAAACTAGTTTATCATCCAGTATACTGGAGTTGAGGATTAAGCATGCTAAGGTGTTTAGTGACATTCCACCTGGTAGACCTCCAAATCGAGGGATTGAGTAAATTATAGAGTTGGAGGAGGGCACAAAACCATTTATGATCACTTCTTACAGACACTCAAAGCGGTTGAAAGATGAAATTGAAAAGACAATAAAGGAGTTGCTTGCTATGGGGCACATTAGACCAAGCAAATCCCCATTTGCTTCATTAGTTGTTTTGGTGAAGAATAAGGATGGTACCTGTTGTGACGTTTTCACACATTGCCCCATTGCAAATGGGGACCTCCTTCTTTTTAGGCCCTCCCGGTTTTTTGGCTTGCATTTTTGTGGTCTTTTCACAGCAGTCTCGTCAGTCTCTTTGCTTTGCAGGTGTTCGAGGATCATATTGGTCAAGTCTGCCTTTTGTTTGAGCAAATTCGGCTAAGTCTGGGATTCGTTTTGTGAATTTTAGGGTTTTTTGCCTTTTGTCCTAGATTATAGGGGTTTCTGTTAGGGTTTCGAGAAAGATGAACATACAACTGGAATCAGGACCCTTCAAGGAACCTCCCAGTAAAATTTGAGCCAAAACGGAGCAACTTTCTATTTTTAGAAAGTTCCAATTTTTTAGGCATTTTACTAAGTCTCGGATTGGTCTAATTTTGCCAAAAATTAAACTTTCTATTTTTAGTAAGTGCTTTTCTGACCTATTTTGCCCAAACCTTGACATTTTGAAACACTTACTATTTGGGAAAATCTATTTTTGGCAGGATCTTCACAGGAAAACACTGAAAGTTGAATATCTCTAAAGATGCTGAAGACTGAATGTTCCTGAAGACCATTTCTAAATCCGGAAGAGTCAGAAGGCAAACAATTTGGGTCAAAAAATGGTTAAGTTTGGAACTCCTATTCGAGAAGAGGAAAGCATGCAAAATCATCCAAGTCCAGAAATTCACATCAATCCACCAATGTCATCCTGATCCGAAAATGGCCTGAAATTTGACCAAGTCTAGAAATTTGGAAGATCTTCCAAAATCCAGAATTTGCATTATGATTCCTATGGACCTGAAACCACTCTCAAACATCTTGACAATATATATGAAATATAACCCACTTATACTTAAATGTAAATGGCCTGAAATTTGACCAAGTCTGGAAATTTGGAAGATCTTCCAAAATCCAGAATTTGCATTATGATTCCTATGGACCTGAAACCACTCTCAAACATCTTGACAATATATATGAAATATAACCCACTTATACTTAAATGTTATATTTCATATATATATATCTTGACGAAGAGCTTGAAATGGTGGAAAAATCCACCTCTCCATGGACATGGCCAAAATGTGCCCAAGTCAGGGCTGGGGCGCTAAAACCAAGAATGAATTCACAAGTGGAAAAATCCACCTCTCCATGGACATGGCAAAAATGCGCCCAAGTCAAGGTTGGGGCGCTAAAACTAAGAATGAATTCACAAGTGGAAAAATCCACCTCTCCAAGGAGTCAAGGAAAAAAAAACAAAAAAACAAAATTCCCCTCGGGCAAATTTTTGAATTTGCTTTTTAGATACCGAATCTCGACAGAGTGTGGAAAATTTTATAGATTCAGAATTGTGGCAGAATTCTCCATCCAATGAACTGACTCCTAAATTTTAGGAGGATCCCTAAAAATAGGGATGTTGAAAAGGAGACATGGACAATTCACAATACAATGAATTCCTTCCTTCAGGACAAAATTCCAGGAAAGATGAAAATTTGGCTAAGTAATGGAAATTCCTTCCTTCAGGACATAATTCCAGGAAAAAGGTGAAAAATTGACTAAGTGTTGGAAATTCCTTCATGACAGAGTTCCTAAAAAAGGTGAAAATTTGGCTAAGTGTTGGAAATTCCTTCCTTCACGACAAAATTCTTGGAAATGTGAAAATTTGGCTAAGTGTTGGAAATTCCTTCCTTCAGGACAAAATTCCAGGAAAGATGAAAATTTGGCTAAGTATTGGAAATTCCTTCCTTCAGGACAAAATTCCAAGCAAGGAAGAAATACACCCAAGGATGAATTGAACATAAAATTTCTAAGGCAAGGAAGGAATAAGGGATGAGCTGAACAAGAAATTTCCCCTCCAGGGAAAAATTTGAAAAATCCATTCTCGGGCATCAAATCACATCCAAATTTCAAAAGTTTTACAGATTTGGATTCGTAGGAGAATTTTCTCTCCTGGACCGTGGAACCCTAATTTGGAAATTTTCCTAAAAAATAGGAAATGTGCAGAATTGATGAAAAAACCTTCTTCAAGCAAGGAAAGTTGAGGAGACTTCAAGAAAATTCTTCCTAAATCGAATTTTCCCTCTCCAACAATTCCAGATGTGCAAGAGCGGATATACGACGGCGGGGTCCACTTGCATGGCGAGGATCTATTGAACACGTGGCAGTAGAGTGGCGCATTCATTACCGGAATATTTGACCAAATGGCGACCCAGTCATTGCATGTTGAATTTATGGCAGATTCCTTTCGCATGCAGCCGCCGCATGTGGAAATGATGGATCATTTATGACATAATGTGGTGATTTTTGCATGGATGAATATTCAACGCATGTTGGGCGAATTTGAAGGAGGTGGTGCATTTAATGCGCAATGGATGCTATTTTGGTTACTTTTGAATTAATTGTATATGGGCATGATGGGTTATTAATTGGACATTCCCACCTTGTTGCATCATGTGTGGAGAATCTTTTGGGCAAACCCTAATTAGGGTTTTGCATGTAGCTAGGGCTTGAAGCCTATATAAACGGGTGACCCCCCTCATTTGGGCGTGGAGGGAGCTTTGTATGAAATTGTTGCGATAAATTTTTTGAGAAAATAATAGTGAAACATTGTTCTTTGATGGTGTCCACTTGAGTTATTTTTTCAAAACTTGCATGGTTTCACCTTCCTCACTTAGATTAGAAGTAGTAAAGTGCTTTGATTTCAATGGAGAATGTAATGGTGTTTGATGAATTTCAATGTTTCATACTTTTTGTATCTTGCTGATTGTAAGTTGCAGTGTAAAGTTAGTCTGAGCCACTAAACTTGTGCTAAGTTTGGTTGTGGACAGTCATTTGGATTGCGCCGTTTTGGGTATTCAAATGCTCTTTCCCGATTTGAAAATCCTTCAATATCCTCAGAAGATTGCACCGGTTCTTGCGGAGTTGTAGTTGAACTTGGCGAAGCAGAGCTTGGTTTATTTGAAATTTGTCCACCAGAGCACTATTCATTGTTATCACTACCCTTAGGAGTAGATTTAGATCCTTCTGAACCCTTTCCTTTTTCTTTCAGTTCATTTTAGTCCGTTCGAAGCAGCAGCATCACAGAATTGTCATATATGATGATGGAGTTCCAGCCACAGCAAAGAAGTGAAAGAACGATGCACATGTAAGGCCCCTTGGATTACTAGTAATCACATCAGCCAATTGAGTCACGTCCACGCATTGAAGGAACCTTGGAGTCGATTGTTTGAACTTCCCGCAATCTTAGCATGCAATCGTACTTTGATCAAGAGAGAGTGAAGTGACCATTAGGCAACTTTATTCTGTGTTAGACGTTGTCATAAAAAACACGTCAACAGTACCCTTCAGATGTGCATTGACTACATGGTCCTGAATAAGAGGACAATTAAGAACAAGCACCCCATCCCTCAGATTGACGAGCTGATTGATGAGCTTCACAGTGCTTGCTACTTTTCGAAGATAGATTTGAGATCTGGGTATCACTCGATCAGAGTCAGAGAGTAGGACATTGAGAAGACAACATTCAGATGCCATTGTAGACATTTCGAGTTTGTGGTTATGTCATTTGGGCTAACCAATGCCCCTGCTACATTCTAGGCCACCATGAATAGGGTCTTTCGACCATAGCTGAGGAAGATTGTACTTGTCTTCTTTGATGACATTTTGGTGTACAACAAAACGTGGGAGGAGAACTTTGCCCATTTGGATACAGTGTTGGGTATTCTTGATATGGAGTCCTTGTATGCCAAGGAATCCAAATGTGATTTTGGCATGACGGAGTTGCTTTATTTAGGCCATTTTATTAGTGCAGAGGGCGCGGATGGATTCTGACAAGGTCCGGGCTATCATGGAGTGGCCTACTCTAGAGAACCTTACTTAGCTCCGAGGATTTTTGGGTTTGTGTGGCTTCTATCACCAATTTGTTAGTGGGTATTCACGACATGCAACACCACTTATCAATTTGATGAAGAAGGGGACGTTTGTTTTGACTCTTGAGGCATAGGAGTGTTTTGAGAAATTCAAATGTTTGACGACTACATGTCTAGTCCTTGCATTACCTGATTTCACTAAGCCCTTTGAGCTTCAGTGTGATGCCTCGGGTGAGGTCATTGGCACAATGCTTATGCAGGATAAGCATCACATTGATTTTGAAAGAAGAAAACTTAGAGGACTAGAGAGGAGCTACAGTATTTATGATAAGGAGATGTTGGCCATCATGCATGCATTGGCCAAATTTAGGTAGTACTTGTTGACGTGGCTAAAATCGTATTGCTACGATTCCATCCGGCTAGCGCAGAATAGAATGTACTCGCTGAGTATCCTATCCTCTCTTGAGATAAGGAAATCCCTAATGCTGTTTCAATTTGATCAATGGGGATGACTTCAAGGTTTCGATTGTCAGGTCTTGACTGCAGGATAGCTCAACGGTCGATGTGATTGCTGGGAGCACAAGGGGACTTACGCTTTGCAATAAGGTGGTCTATTGTGATTCTTAGATTACGAAATAAAATCAAAAGGGAATGGTTCAAGAAGCCTAAGGAGAAGGATGATAACAACTGATGCAACGGGTAGACAGATTTCGATAAACCAGTTCTTGTTTCGCCGGAGATACCCTCACGACTAGACAAAAACGGTGCAAGCTCCAAGGGATGAAGGATTTTCAGATCGGAGACACTCGTTTTAGGCACCCAATTCTGGCGCAACCTAAGACGAACACCTGCAGTTGAACTAAGAACAATTTGGGTTCAAACTAACCATGCACGGTGACCTACAATCAGCAGACCCCCAATGGTATGAACTAGAAATGCATCAAATACCCCTCTACACTTCACCATTAAAATCCCTACACTCTAAAATTAACCAGCTGAAAGAAACCATGCAAACAGACTAAAACAAAGACAACAAACACCACATTTCAATGTTCATATATTTGCTTCAGCTACCATTACAACAATTTCTGCAGCATCTCTATGCTATGCCTAAAATCTAACCTATTCTAACTCTAAAATCTAACTACAAAATTCTAACCAACAAAATTCTAACCCCTTACAAAAGAAAGGCCTCTGCCTTTTATAGAATTTACATGTCGAACCGGTGGCCAGGATTGACTGCATCCAAGGCTGCAGTCTGCCTTCCAGAAGCTGGCAGCTTTAACCCATGCCCATTAAACTCTCAGTTATCCATCCAACAACTATCTCAACTGCCTACCACTATTTGGCTCTAATTTAGGTCTATCTGGTAGTTGAACATAACCAACCCGTGTCCCCTTTGTTTTAAAATATCTCAAGTGGGACACACAGGTAGCTTTACAATAAAACAGTTTCAGTTTTCAGAAGCTGAACTTCTGGAATTAAATCCAGCTGCGTATTTCTCAAGAATGCATAGACTTGTTGCATTTTGAATGTTCTTCGATCTTTGGTCCCAGTGGTGGACTTAAGCTTTGTGGTCTGGTGGCACAATGACACGCTTCCCAATGCTTAGTTTAGATCTCGTGCTTCTGCAGCGCGTTCCTACATCTTCTTCTTTAGCTTTCAGCGTCTGGCTCCTTGACGTTTCAGACCTTCTCCTGGTTCTTTGGGACGATGCCTTCGACCTGCGAACAATCAATCTCACTTTAATAAATCAATTTGAAAAATTAAAATTGATTTGACAAACATTAAATTTTAACGTTTGGCTCGAGAAGCTCTTTGTGAGATGAATCTTTAAATGTTTTTCGCTTGATAGAGGTGAAATGTGAGATTTTATTTTAAATGCTCATTTGCCTCTCTCTTTGGAATTTCGTGCATATTAGGCAATTTGAAACCTCTAAGCATTTTTTGAATTTCAGCATATGAGGATTTAGACTTATTAGATCTTCGGCCAAAAAGGCCTTTTGCAAAGTTATTAAAACGCCTCTCTTCTAACATCTTCACGATTTTGGCCTAAAAGGCTATTTTGCCAAATTTTAAGTGATTCAGATTAAAAGGCCTTTTTGCAAACTTTTAAGTGATTTCGGCCTAAAAGGTCTTTTTGCAAATTTTAAGTGATTTCGGCCTAAAAGGCCTTTTTGCCAACTTTTAAGTGATTTCGGCCTAAAAGGCCTTTTTGCAAACTTTTAAGCTCTTTACTTCTCATTTTTGCATTTTTGGGTTAGAAGGTCATTTTTGGCCCAAAAGCATATTTTCACGATTTTAATGATTTTGGGGACTTATGACCAGAGTTCGAGTTCGCCGAGTTGGCGAGTCGAGCCAAGCTCGGCGAGTTTTGCTGACTCGGGACTCGGACTCGGCGAGTCCAAGCTCCAAGACTCGGCCACGACTGGTCCATGTTTTGACTTGTTTGACAAGTTAGTCTCTCTATCAGGATTCATATATGGAATATAACATTTAAGTATAAGTGACATTTCCTTATGTCTTTTCTCTTTCTTATACTTTAAGTTATATTCCATATATATTGTCAGGATGTTTGAGAGTGGTTTCAGACCTCCATGAGTTATAATGCAAAATCTAGTTTTTGGAGGATCCTTCAAATTTCCAGACTTAGTCAAATTTTAGGCCATTTCAGGATCAGGATGACATTCCAGACTTTTAAGGTGAGTTCACTCTGACCTTGATGTAAGGGACGGGACCTAGGAGGACACTATGCATTCAACCAAGGTTTGATTTAGCAACTTGAAGCGTGACCACATAGTACACAAAAACCCTAGGAATCATCTAAATAACCCCTAATCACTCAACTGACCTAACCTCCTTCACTCCACCTTGAGGAGATCCACCTGATTTGATGACCTTTGAGAGACTCAATCCCTTCAATGCAAAGGCTAAGACACTAAAACAACCAACAACAAAACTAAAAGAGCTAACCCTAGAAAGCAAAAAGTGGGGGTCTTCATTTGCAATGGGGCGATGTGTGAGTACCTCACAACAGGGATGTTTCTTAAAATTTTGAAAAAAGGGGGCGAGTTGGGGACATCTCCTACCTGTCCGCACATCCCAAAAAATTCCCCCATGGGGCAGAAGGTTATATTTGGCAAGGGACATGTCTCTGAGGAGCATATTTTCAAACCCTTCTGGCCTCACAATTCCCCTTTCCATCCAACATATATATAGCCTAAAAACTAAGAGGTCCAAGAAAGACCAAGGTCAACTATAGTCCCAAGGTAAAACCTAAGTTCAACAAGCACACTATTTAATGCTACCATACACAAGGACTCCTTACAGTTTCCAAGTGAAGATGTTCATGATGTCTCATGTTGGTGCTCCCAAAATTTCAATTTGGCCAAAGAAAATACTAAACAGAAGCCCCAAACAAGTAGATACTCTACCAACATGCCTTTCATGGCATAACAAGCTAGCACACATTATAATTGGGCTTTATTCAATAATGGGTGCATGAAACAAGTTTTAAATTGTTAAAAATCTTTTAATTTCAAGGTTTTTTTTATTTTGCCGAGTCGTTGCCGAGTTTTTGCCGAGTCATAGCCGAGTCACAAGCCGAGTTGGCCTTGCCGAGTCCGAGTTTGGAAACTTTTCGGCGATTTAACTATTTTGCGAGATTTTCAGAGGGCATGAAACTTCCGAACTTTATCCTTTGCTCATTTTGCTAAGCGAAATTGGGTTTCAAAGCATTGAATGCTTCCTTCATTTCTCTCCTACTATGCGGGTAGACCAGACTCAAAACGGGGGTCCCTGTTAATGACGGGGTGTGTGTGCTATACGCACAACTGTACCTTGTTGGCAGTAAATTTTGCATTAAGACTGATCATAATAGCTTGAGACATTTCTTAAGACAACGAGATCTCAATGATCATCAACAAAAGTGGGTTACTAAGTTGCAGTCATATGACTTTGACATTACCTATGTCAAAGAGACTTAGAATGTTGTTGCTTATGCTTTGTCTCGCCAACCACATTTGATCTCCATGGTTGAGATTTTAGAGGATGTGAGACATCTGATCATAGCAGAGTATGCCAAAGACACTTGGGCTTTTGGCATTGTTGAGGGTTCAATACAGGACAAGAGATACATAGTTATAAATGAGCTTATCATTTATAAGGTGAGAGTTTTCTTGACCCCAGGATTGGAAATGAAGAACAAAGTGTTGAATATACCCATCTTGCTAGGTTACTCCAACCACTTCCAATTCCTGATAGGAAGTGGGAATGTTTGTCTATGGATTTCATTACAAGCTTGCCTAAAGCTCAAGGTAGAGATTGCATATATGTGGTTGTTGATCGTCTTACAAAGTACACTCACTTTTTTTCGATTGTGGCTACATATTCAGCTACATAGGTAGCAGAGTTGTTTTTCTGCGAGGTATTCAGGTTGCATGGTTTACCTCGGAGTATTATCAGCGATAGGTATAGTCCGTTCATGAGTCACTTTTGGCAACAACTTTTTAGACTTTGTGGGACCAAACATATTTTGAGCACTAGTTACCACCTGCAGACAGATGGTCAGACAAAGATTGTTGATAAGTGGGTGGAGGGATACCTCAGGAACTACATAGTTGGGTAGCAAAGGGCTTGGGTAAAGTGGATGCATCTCTGTGAGTACTGTTATAACTCCACCTACCATATGTCGATTTAGATGACACCGTTCAGGGCATTGTATGTGTATGAAGCGCCCAACTTTCTTGATTATTGTTGAGTGACAATCGAGTACCTAGTGCTGGTAGCCTTTTGCAAGAAAACCAGGATATCATGAGAGCCCTTCGAGAGAATATTCAGTAGGCACAAAATCAACAAAAGTAGTATGTAGATTAGAAGAGAGTTGAGCAATCTTTTGAGGTTGGGGATATGGTGTATCTGATGGTGCAGCCCTATCGCTAGTCCACTCTCAGGAAGAGTGGTGTAGAGAAACTCAAGTGCAATGTCCCCATTTTTCCACTCAAGAGTCCTAGTTTCACCTGTTAGCCATCTACGCAGGTGAAATCAGTGGATAGGAGATGATATTCCCACCAAGGAGGGCTTATACTTAGTCATTTTTTTGACTTGGGTGGTTTTATATCTTAGGCAATTTATAATAAATCATTATAGAGTTACTTTTTTCTAAAATTAGAAAATGTTATAAAGTGACTTTATAAAAGTGCATTATATAAGTTATAAACTTATAAGTTACTTTATGCCAAAATAGAAACTTTCATAAAAGTAACTTTACATAGTTAAAACATAAGTGCACCCCATGGTTCGATTTCCTAGGCAAAGTATTATAACTTAAAAAGTGGTGATTATTTCATGATGAGATTTCCCTCAAGTTGAGCGCTCAAATTGGAGGAATATTCTCCATGGCATCTTGGAATTTTGCATCCCTAATTTGGGCGTGGGAATTAGGGAAATAAATGAGGCTTCTCGTGAAGTTTTGGGCATTTTTGGAAGATTATTATTTTTGAGAGCCATTTGGTATTTGCAGGTCTGCAACGTTTCTTGTAGGAGTCTAAACTGAATTTGGAGACGGAAACCTTCAGATTTGGGTGAGAGGACGAAATCCCCCTCATATTTATGCTGCTATCAATTTGCTTAGAATGCTCATATTTGGCCATGGAGGGCAGAATTCGGAGGTTTATTGACAGTTACAACAGGTTTATAATCTGAAATACAGATCTGGGTGGTTATTTGGTCATTTTCATTAGAGTTTGTGCACATTTTATGCCAGTTGTACCTTCCCTAGCTGGGTCGTACCATTTCAGCTCTCCTAGGGTTTTCAATAAAATAAATTAAGGGGTTTTGCATCAGTATTTTTTTACAAATTTCATTGTTAGCAGCAAATAAGAAGAAATCCATTGATTATTTGGTGAATTTGGCTCATACTGGAGCTATAGGAGCAAATCAATGGGTAGAAGGCACTCCAAATTGGGGTTTCTCCTGGGGAAAGTTTAGGAAGTGCATTGGAATAAGGATTTCTTCACTAAATTGTTTTAGATAATTATCCAGTAGGCGAATAAAGCTCATTGGAGTCATTAGTTTCAGCTGGAGGTGGTTCATTCATTATTTCCACTTGTTCAGGCCAATAAATCACCTTAATTTCCCAGGGCTGGACTCCTGGTAGGCCATTATCGGCTTGGGTTGTTGAAAATAATCATTTATATTCATTTGTTCTTTGCTAATAAATAAAATTAGAGGTCTGAAATTCATTTCCAGTCTATTATTTTATGTGTTGTTATTGTTATTCATTTCTTCATTGTCAAATCCCAAGGCATAAACTTCAAAAAACTCAAAAACACATAAAATTCCTTCAAAACCTCAAGGCATTGATACGCTTGTCAAAGATTAATATTGAACCAAACAAATCAGAATTGAGCCATCTCCTAGTCGTCATCTTTCATCAAGCTATGATACTATGGTCTGTTTAGGATTATCGGGTGAGTGGGGGAGGTGGCTTATGAGTTGGACCTACTGGCAGATAGCAGGGTTCATGATGTGTTCCATGTTTCACGTTTAAAAAAGGGATTTGGACACAGTGTGATTTCTTCGGTAGTTTTACCACCCCTGGATGATGAGGGGAAATTGATTATGGTACCTGAGGCTATCTTGGGTTTTAGAGAGAGGAAGTTACGGAGACGAGTCATCAGGGAATATTTAATTAAGTGGAGGGATTTGCTGGTAGAGGATGCTACTTGGGAGAGTGAGGACTTTTTTCAGCATCCGGAGTTGAGATTTGCTTGGGGACAAGCAATTTCAGGGAGGGCGGACTGTAGTGTTCACTTCTAGGTAGACATTTGTTATCAGGAGGATTAGCCTATCATTTTGAACCTCGTAGGCTAATGAGTGTGGATAGAGGGTCTTTTGAGGCAGTGATTTGGTTAGCGGTGGCATTACTCTCCTCCAGAGTTCGGTGGGTTCAGGTTTGGCCTTTGTTAGGTGTCTGCGGGCTCAGTTTCACACACTTACTATTTATAGTAAGTCTTCAGGTCATTAGAGTCCAGAGTTACTATTTATAGCGGGGCACTTGAATGTATTTTTTTTGGCAGTGTTGATTCCGGAGTTCAGATGGTTAGAAGAATTAATGTGTATTGTTGAAGTTATAATGTTTAATTATTATTAAAGGTGACTTTAATAACAATTAATATTATTAAGTTATAAAATAATGTCATATTTGCACTTTATGACTTAAGGATCCATTTGTCATTAAAAGGGGGCCATTTCAATTAATTACTTGGGCGCTAAGTTCAAGGTCATATTTTAATATTTCTCCTAAAGTGCAAATTTAATATTATTGTAAGTGGTTCAAAAAGAAAAAGGGAGGGAGTTGATTATTTTTTGAAGAGAAGTATATAAGCTGCCAAGGAGAAGTCGAATTCATTATGATGAACATTTGATATTTTACTTTTAAGGATTTCCTAGCCATTGGAGAAGAGAAACGAGGGTTTCTGCATTTTCCAGAGCTTTTGGCATTGGAGAGCATACCATCTTCATTGTATCAGCATTGTGAGGTTGCTGGCTTCAACTTGAGGTCAAGTTTGGGGTATATCAGAGAATTTATTCAAGGTTTCAGGCATACTTGTGTTTGTAGCAGGCCATACCAGCACCTTACCCTAGGTGTGTTGCTCTTCAAGGCTGAAATGACTTGGTTTTTTAGGCCTTTCATCTCTACATGAAGTGTTGATGCTTGGGAAGGGTTTTTAGTGGGGGTTTAAGGTGGAGAAGTCATTATATGCAGCAGGTCGAACTCCTAATCAGACTCAACAGTGGCTGCCAGTAATCAGGTTTTGATATCATAAACTTTCTCGTCTAATGGGAAATGCATTTGATTTAAAGCCCGTGATTTAAATTGAAAATAGATATTGTTGCAGCAGTAGTTTTCTTTCCTATAGCTGAGTACTTCCTGCAGTTTCTTTAATGCATGGTAATATTGCTTCCAAAACAATTTCAAAAAAACATATAGATATATATCTTAAATCACACAAACAAAAAAGTCATAAAACTCTGAATTTTTTTTAAAAAAAATTCATTTTCAAAAGTCTTTGTTAGGGATTCAGAATTATCAGTTTTGGAAGAACTTGGGGTCTTCACAGATGTCCATGTTGCTTGCGACCGGGGCCAAGAGGGCCAAAGCTCCACTCTTGGGCTTAGATAGGACAATCAGGGAACCTCCATTATGATCTCCTCTTTGACTCTATAATGATGGCTATTAATCTTAAGAGATGAAGCATGGCTAGGGAAAGTAGGTACAAGCACCCCATTAGGTAGGAAACCCTGAGTGGATGTCCATGTTGTTTGCCATCAGGGCCAAGAAGGCCAAAGTTCCGCTCTTGGGCTTATTGTGGGATGGCTTTAGGTGGACCTATCATGCTTCTCCCACACGCTAATGTGTTTGAAATGATGTTATAGATATTATATGAATATTATGTGTTATGGACTAACTCTAATAATGGATATATATTATATGTGTATATGTTTCTTATGCTATGATTGCAAGATTCCAAGATCACATTTTTTCAAGAGATATTTTTTGCTTGGTAAAGGTGTAACCCTAACCCTAATTAGTTGTAATGGTGATTCTAGGGCAAACTTTAGGGCAATAAGGATGGGGATATTGTAATTGGTATCAAAGCAGCTTGCATCACTCTTGCCCTCTTGTGAAAGGTAGTTGATGCAAACTAGCTGAAGAGCTTAAAGGGCATTAGAAAGGGAAAGAAGAAGGCATCTATCTACCGACCATCCTACACCAAATAAAACCATGGGCGAACGGTTGAGCAATGAGTTGAGGGCCTTCATGGAACAAACTACTCTAACCACTCAAGTCCTCACAAAACAAAATGAGAGGAATGGAAAAATCAACCAACTCCTTCAAGCCATTCGAAATATAAGTAGCAATAATTCTCAACCCAACCCAACCAATGGAAGGGTTACTAACTGCAACCACTCCGAGAATAATAATATCTTCCTAAGGATATCCAACCCTAGGCCAACAAGACCTTCCTTCCTACCTGTTGACGTGTATTTTGTACACAATCATACACAGAATAAAATACCCAAGGGTACCTTATCCTCTCTTGAATAAAGTCTCTGATTGCTGAAGATGTCGCAAAAAAGGATCAATCAGGGTGACTCCAATGTTCTTTTATGTAGGGTCTCTACGTGTGGATAAGCACCAGTGGATTTCCTAATACTAATGAATTCCAAAAAAGATCAAAAGGGTAGGGTTTGCAAGAGATAAACTCTAATTTAATCCTAAGAACAACTCGATGTAGGCTAAACTTGGCAAGATTCTACCAACTTCAGTATTGCCAAGGAATTACAACTTTAGTGAAACTGATGCGATCTTCTAAGGTGAATAATGATTTCCAAATCATCAAGAATCATAGGCACTACCATGAAGGTACATATCAATGACTCAATAATGAATGAAGGTTTATACAATCCAAATATTTCCAGTCGACCACACAAGGCGTCCTTACAATCAATAAGAAGCTAGTGGTTTGGAATGTGAATCTCACCAAAGATCAAGCCCAACACTTAGTCCTTCAAACTTAAATATTACTTTGATTGAGAATGATTCAAGAGAGTAAACAACCATGAAGATAACCACAAGAATTGCAATAAAACACCATAACTTCAATATTTTATTGATCTCAAAGCCATCATAAACAACAATTGTTTGAAATTCCTTCTTCAAAGCTCAATCTTGCTACAAAATAATTTGCTTCTCCAAAAACTCTGAACTCTAACTATTTCTTATTGCTCTCTCTTAATTCTATTTCTATATCTATATCAAAATGAAAATGAATGAGGGTATAAATAGCATCCTCAATTACAATGAACGATCCAGATCAAAAGAAGATCAATGGCCAAGATTATGACACCTAAACCCTAATTAGGGTTTATTACAAATAGCCCCCTTTTTATTGAACAATATTAAATGCATAGCCAAATATTAAATTTGGCACAAAAACTTAGGAGACATAGACCAATGACAATTAAGGTGCCACATCATCTATAACAACCTTTCTTCTAGAATCTTATTCCCTTTCCAATGCTCCTTTTTAGCATATGCAATGAATCTAGACACGATTCCTTCGATCCTATGTGGTGTGTTCGGAATCTTGCTCAGGCGAGGATGACTCTTGAGTAACCAATTCTTGTTGATGAGGATCATATCAAGATGTTCGAAGATCATCTTCGCAACAGACAAATCGAATATGGAGATGTAGCATGTAGGCTTTTTCCCTACTCATTGGGAGAAGAAGCGTACTTCTGGTTCATTCATTTGCCTATAGGGTCAATCAGGACTTGGGACGCCATGAAGGATGCATTTATTGCTAAGTTTGGTATACCAACCACGCCGGCCGAGTTGTATAGATAATTTGTTGAAATCCGAAGAAGGGAGCATGAACCAATCACCTCTTTCAACAATAGGTTCCACCGCGCATATACGATGTTGCGGTATCCTTATCTCATTGCGGACCCAAGGGAAATCTATTATGGGGCCTTGGACCATCTCACTGCTATGTTCGTAAGGACACATCCTATCTCGAATGACCTAAATGCAGCGTACGCAAAGGCTGTTGAAGTTAGCAAGCACATGGGACAGAATATTATTGGGCCACTATTACACATGGGACCTGTCGCAGCACCAAATCAAATGCAGACAGTTGGAATGGCGTTGGCTAACCAGACTCCAGTTATGAATCCGATTCCTCAAGCAACATATCCGAGCGTGCAACCGACAAACCAGTTGGTCCTCCATCCTGGAGTTCCGATTTCACAAGCTCCACCAGCACAACTTGTATACCTGCAAAATGCAACAAACTCATCAAGAACACAGGAAGAAAAGGATGAAATGAAAGAGTTGATTGAACAAGTCAAGAAACTGTCAACCGAAGTAACTCATCTAAGGAATCAGAATAATCAACTCCAAAGCATGCAGAGGGCCAACCACGGCCAACATACAAACAATCAAAATTTCCAAGGTAACAACAATCAAGGTTTCAGGAATAATTATCAGGGAAATAACAACCAAGGCTTCCAGAGGAGACCGTGGAATACGGCTCCCAATAATGGAAATGTGGTGACGCCATTAGATAACCCACCAAATTCTCAAAATCAAGAAAATCCTTCTACCAGTAAAGTGTTTTTAGCAGAGGCGGCCTTGTCCAGTTGGTGTAGACTCCACAATACGAACCAACATTCTGAGTTGCAATGTCCTGAGTTCAAAATCGCAGTCGACATATTCCAGCAAGAAATGCGCAGTAATGATCCACCTGAAAATCCACTCACGACAGGATATGAAATGGTCCCAACTACACGGTATGATCAAGCCATGATTGTAGAAAGCTACATATATTCACAAGAAGAAGATAATCAAGCTCAAAATGGGAGATTTCCACTAGAATCTGCTAACGGACCAATGGTACCTCCGGGTTCCCAGTTCCCACCTGCATCCGCAAATGGACCCGTTGAAGACTCAGAATATTATTTTCCACCTTTGAACAATAGTGTCCTAGTCGAGGGAATAAAAGAGGTATTCCACCAATCTTCAGGAGGCGTGAACCAAAGGGTTTATCATAGAAATCAGAGAAATCAAGAACCCCTAACTACATCGATCGCTCCGAACAATTTCTCTACTCCTCCGGATCCACAAGCCAGTAACAATCCAGAATATCCACAACACACGCAAGGATATAGACAAAGGAATATTGCACCCCCCATAGACAATGAAATGAAAAGACTAGCCACGTTGGTATTAGAAGAACTCAAGAAAGTTAAAGTTAGTCTACCACTCTATGAGTTACTCAAGATCTCAGAAATCAAAGATGCAGTGATCAATAGCTTGAGTGAGTCTAGTACAGTAAGGTCAAATGCTCAGGACTCGACCAACAAAGCTCAAGCTACCATCAATGTGACCCAAGAGGAAGCCAATGACAAAGGGCAATCTGAACAAGACGAATGCATGGTCCAGACCATAACCTTTCCAGCCAAAAAAGAATACATGTTAGAAGGAAAGGTGTTACTCAAAAGGGGCGAAACTAAGAGAACTCAGCCTACTATCAAAGAAGGCCTCACCACTAGTCAGATCCTTCCAGAAAAGGAAGTTGCCATTAAAAAGGATGTGGTCAAGAAAGGAAAATCTCCAAACAAAACTGATCACTCAAAAGAGGAGGGTCTAGTAAAGGACAACAATCCGAAGGTCAATGAAGTAAAATATCAAGAACACAGTGGGGATTCTTCAACCCTTTCCCATGGAAAAGATGAACCGGCCCCGTTCCTGCTGTCAGTTAGATTTTTTGGGAAATTATTACACAATTGCCTCTATGATTCAGGAGCTTCCAGCAACGTGATGCCCTTAGCTGTCTGTCAAAGACTAGGAATAACTCCCGCTCCTACCAAAAGAAAGGTCACCCAGCTAGACAAGACAGAAGTTCCAGTCATGGGCGAATTGAACAACATCCACATGCAATTGGCCGCAGACCAGAGGGTCCAGAATTTTATTGACATATCAGTCGTGGATATTCCTGACTCATATGGGATGCTCCTGAGTAGAGATTGGTCACGAAAATTGAATGGGTATGTGTCAACTGATTTCGCACACATGTGGCTACCATGGAGAGGAGTCCCAAATCAAATAAAGATAGACAACACTCCAAGATTGAGACTTATGATAACCGAGTATGGGGAAGACAATGAAGTCCTGTTCTTAGAATCAGATTTAGGGATGTACAAGCCTAAAGTAGGTGAGGTCCTGATGATACAGAATATCCAAGATAAAGATGGTCAGCAAGAGGTGATAGAATCTACAGAAATTGTCATCGAAAGTGATCAAGGATCCGACCAAGAAAATGATGGAATGTTTGAAAATTTCAGAAGGTTCGTACATAGAAACATATAGCAAAGTGTACAACTTGGTAACTTGGCATCCGTTCGAGATCTGCTCCTTCCCAACTGGTGTAGGATACACAATGCCGTCCATTCAGAATTATCTTGTGCTTTATGTCAGACCGCATTAGAACAAGTATACAAAAGAGCCCCGCAGACATTGATTATAGAAGAAGTTCAAGATTCAGAAGTGGAAAGCTCCTCAGAAGATGAGACTTTATCCGACACATCAACCGAAAGCCAAGAAGACCTAGAAACGGAAGATCGAGAAAATGCAATATGGACATTAAGGTTCGATGGTTCCAAGTCCAAACAAGGATCTGGAGCAGGTTACGAATTAATTAGCCCAACATGAGAAACATACCTTGCCGCTCACAGATTGCAATTTCCCTGCACCAACAATGTAGCTGAGTATGAATCCTTGATTCATGGGTTATTGTTAGCTATCAAAAAGAAGGCAAAAATACTACAAGTATATGGAGATTCAGAAATAGCTATAAGACAAATCAGAAGACAGTATGTCTGCCATGACAAAAGGTTGATCAGATACCGAAACCGAGTCTGGGACCTCATCAAAAGTTTCGAGGCCTTCAACATCAATTCTATATATAGACACCAAAACCAAGTGGCTAATTCCCTTGCACAAGCCGCCAACTCTTTGATACCATTAGCAATGGAAGGATTGAAGAAGTTCACAGTTGAGTTAACATCAGTCCCTTCGGTCCCGGATAACATCACTAATTTTCAAGTTTTCGAAGACGACAAGCACATACTGGATTTCTTAACCAACACAGATGTCTTCCTAGCCCAGATCATTGATGAGGAAGAAGTGGGAGAAGCAGAATTTGATGCCGAAGGAGTTTTGAATTTGAAGACAAACACTATTCCAAAGGGGATGGTAGAATTAGAAAGAATTTTTGATCCTGACAAATTGAAAGAGATGAAAAGCCACAGTAGGGAAGGAAACACATGCGACACAATTAACATTGGGGATGATATGCAAGTTAAGAATGTGTTTATTGGTAAATCCTGCACCGCAGCTGAAAGAAATGGAATCCTGAAAAACATGAGAGATTTCCCAGATGTCATTGCATGGAGTTATGAAGATCTCAAGACTTATGACACCACAATTATTACTCACACAATCCCTTTGAAGCTAGGAAGCAAACCGTTTAGGTGGAGACAAAGACCGGTTAATCCTTTATTGGAACCCCTGATATATCAAGAAGTTAAGAAGCTGCTCTCAGCCAAAATTATCTTCCCAGTAAGACATTCGACGTGGGTCGCCAACCTGATTCCTGTTAGAAAGAAAAGTGAAGAGATTAGATTGTGTGTTGATTTCAGAAATCTCAACCGGGCTTCAGAAAAGGACAATTATCCGCCACCATCACTAGATGAGGTGTTGCAGATTGTCAACGGGTCACAGATGATGTCTTTTTTGGATGGATATTCTGGATATAACCAAGTTCTGGTCGAGCCAGAAGATCGATTAAAGACCGCGTTTACCACCAAATGGGGAACTTTTGCATACAAGAGAATGCCTTTCAGACTCATCAATGCCGGGGCCACATTCCAGAGAGCCATGGATATGGCTTTCAGGGACTTAATTGGAAAATGCATTATGATATATATGGATGATATCACAGTTTTCTCCAGGCAAAGAGAAGATCATGTGGATGACTTAAGAAGAGTCTTCCAAAGGTGCAGAAGATATGGTGTATCTCTCAACCCGAAGAAATGCATATTTGGGGTAACAGAAGGAAAACTTTTAGGACATGTCATTTCAGAAAGAGGAATCTCCATCGATCCTGAAAGAGTAAAAGCTATATCCACTATCAATTTGCCGGCTAGTAAGAAGGAACTCAAATCGTTTTTTGGCAAGATCAACTTTGTCAGAAAATTCATTACCGGATTCGCTGAGATAGTCAGACCCTTGAATGAGATGCTAAAGAAGGACGCAAAGATTGAATGGTCACCACAGGCCAAAAAGGCATTCAAGGAGATAAAGACGGCAATTGCAGAAGCGCCAGTGTTGATCACTCCTGATTACCTCAAGCCCTTCTATCTATATTCCTTCGCTTCTGACTACACTTGTGCTGCTATTCTCACCCAGAGAAGTGAAGAAAGGGACGAGAATCCAATTGCATTCATGAGCACCCCGCTAAAAGATGCAGAACTCAGATATCCCAACATTGAGAAACAAGCATACGCGCTGGTAAAGGCCGTTAAGAAATTCAGACATTACCTCTTGAGGGCCAAAATTTACGCAATAGTACCAGATGTAGCAGTCAAGACCCTCCTCATGCAAAATGAATTGGGAGAAAGAAGGGGAAAGTGGGTCGCCACTATCCAAGAATTCGATATCGAAATCCAGCCCATGAAACTTGTTCGAGGACAAGCTTTGGCGCAAACATTGGCAATTGACGGACCAGGATTAGTCCAACAAATTTATGAATTAGAGGATGTCACCCCCGATGAATGGTACAAAGATATTGTGACATACCTGGTTAACAACAAATGTCCTGCTCGCATGACACCCACGCAGAAAAGAGCACTAAGAATAAAGTGTCAACATTATATGCTTCAAGGATCTGTTCTATATCGCAGAAATCACGAAGGAATATATCTGAGGTGTGTTAGCAAAGATGAGGCCAAACAGATAATTGAACATTTTCACTCCAAGTTTGGGACCGGACATGGAGCCAACCTCGCAACAGCTCATCAGATCCTGAGAGCAGGGTATTACTGGCCTACACTTTTCAAAGACACATTTAATCATATCAGGACTTGTCATACTTGCCAAGTTGCAGCTTTCAGAGAAAGAAATCCGGCCATGCCATTGAACCCAGTGATCGAAGCTAGACCATTTGCCAAATGGGGAATGGATTTTATTGGTGTCATCAACCCCGCATCTTCGACACAACACAAGTATATCATCACAGCTACTGATTATTGTACCAGATGGTCAGAGGCACAAGCACTCAAAGTATGTACCACTGAAGCTGTAATCAAATTCCTGGAGGAGAACATCATCACAAGGTTTGGATGTCCTTATGCGTTGGTTTGCGACAATGGCTCGGCGTTCACATCATTGAGATTCTCGAATTGGGCTTTTGAATATGGGATAACCCTCAAATTTTCATCAAATTATTATCCTCAGGGTAATGGGTTAGCTGAGTCAACTAACAAGAACCTACTTAGTGTTATCAAGAAGCTGCTAGAAAGAAGCCCGAGAGAATGGCATACCCAATTGAGATTTGCTCTATGGGCGGACCGAATCAGGACTAAGAACGCATTAGGAATTTCACCTTATTTTCTGGTTTATGGTCAAGACCCAGTTTTCAAACATCAACAGCTATGCATTAAATCAAACATCTGACTATAATCATTGTATTAAGATAAACTAACCAAGATTAGAAATTGATTAGGGCAGGGGTACTACACCTTCCCTCTCTCTTATATCTATATCTCCATCCATCTCTACTTATCTCTCTCTCTTTCTCTCTCTCTCTTTGCCTCCTTTCTTAGCTACTCTCTCTCTTTCTCTCTCCACTCTCATTTCCTACCTCTCTTTCCCTCCTTCTCTTTCTTTATGAGATAGAGAGAAGTAGAGAGGGAAGGAAAGAGCGAGGGAGAGGTAGGGAGGAAAAATGTAGAGAGAAGGGGAGAGAGAGAGAGAGAAGATTAGTGAGATAGAGAGAAGTGGCAATGAAAGGAGTGAGGGAGAGGTATGTAGAGAGAGAGAGAGGGATGGAGGGAGGCAGGGAAAGAGGCATATAGAGACAAGGGTATCTTATAGAGGGGAGGTAGGGAAGGAGAAAGAGAGGGTGGGGAGAGGGAATTAGAGAGAGGTAGGTGGGGAGAGGTATGTACATACCTTTCCCTACCTCCCTCCCTCTCTCCTTCCCTTTCCACTTCTCTCTCCCTTCTCTCTCTATCTTTTTCTCTCCTTCTCTATCTACCTAGTTCTTCCTTACTCCATCCCTACTCTATTTCTTTTCTCTAACCTCTCTTTCTCTAATTATGATAGAGAGAAGAGAGAGAGAGAATGAAGGGAGGGATGGGATATGGGTGATAGGTATAAGAAAATAACAAAGGAGAGAGAGAGGTAGAGAAAGAGTTAGGAAGTGAGAGAGATGTAGGTGAAGAGAGAGATAGAGAAGGCGAGGTAGGGAGGAAGAGAGAGGGGAGAGGGGTGATATAGATAGAAATGACAAGAGAAGGAAGGAGAGTGAGAGAGAGAAATAGAGGTAGGGAGGGGGATATAGATAGAGATAAGTAGTTAGGGAAGGGCAAAGAGTGAGATAGAGAGGAGAGAGAGCTGAGATGGAGAGAAGTGGAGAGGGAATGAGGGAGGGAGAGAGGGGGGAAGAGATGGAAAGGGGAGATAGAGATAAGTAGAGAGTGAAGGAGAGAAGGAGGTGAGATAAAGAGAGAAAGAGAGAGATAACTAAAGATGGAAGATGGAGGGAGTGAGGGAGATGTAGAGAGAGAGAGTGGGGAGAAGTGATAGAGGTAAGATAGAGAGAAGTATCAAAGGGAAGAGAGAGGGAGAGGAGATACATAAGTAGAGAAAGAGAGAGAGACTACTATTACTAAAATTGGGTTGTTTGGAAAATTATATAATCTTCTAAAATCTTGAATCTTCATTATAAATCCTAGAGATCTTAAACCATTCTCAAACATCTTGCTAATATATACATGAAATATAACTTTAAGTATATGAAAGGAAAAACACATTGAAATGCCACTTATACTTAAATGTTGTATTTCATGTATATATTTTGGTGAAGAGAATGAGTCTTAGATCTACATAAAGATGGTAGGTTAAAAAAAATTCTTGCCTCAGTCAAGCCCTCATTAAGGTATTTCTACCTCCATGAATAGCCAAGTTGATATTAGTAAATTGTGTGTGGGCTTTGAATCGTAAGTATGTCTAAGTTTGTGGCAAGCAGTGATAAATGCAAATAAATAAATATGAAACCCTACCCAAGTGAGCTAGAGTGGATTCTAAAATTCCTCAAGAAAGATAATGATAATCAACCCAAGAAACAAATACTATGCTCAAGGGTTTGTAGATCAAGGTCATTTAGATTAGGAGATCAAAACTAAAAATGTGAGAACAAATCAAGAAGCATATGAAACCAAGATAGGAGCCTAGTACATGTTGATTATTAATTTGCGTTTCCAACTCAACCTTCAATATTTGGAGAGCTTCGGTCCTTACTTAAATATTGCTAACAATAATATACTTTGTATGCACATATAAAATGCTTCCAGATTTGTAGAGGTAGGTCTTCATTCTATTAGATTTTTCCCATTGAATTGAAATCATTAGATAATTTAAGGCTAGAGTTTAGTTTTATATATAATTCACAGGGTTAATTTTTGGTAAAAAATTGACATGTAATACCCCTTCCAAGTTTGACATTTATATTGTCATTGTTGGACTCTTGGTGATTACATGTGTGGATCAACGTGTGTGGACATCTTTACTTGTTTCATGCTGATGATATTCCTATGTTTCAAGACATACTTATGCTTATGATGTTATATGTTTATGATGCTTTATGATGACATTAGGGTTTCATGTTTATGTTACCTCGATGACTTTATGTTAGATGATGCATCGTGTTTTGAGGTGTTGATGTATTTTGTGATGTTATATTTGGATTTACCATTATTACTAACCCTATTTGCTAGATGTATGTGTGTGTGTGTGTGGATGTGGATATTTGTAGGTGCTTTGTGGTTCGCTTTGGATGCAGGTACCTGACATCGACTCCACTTGGCTTCACAAGTTTGAGTGTGCCTAACAATCCTTGATGGTGGTAATGGAGATGACATAAAGGCCCATGTTGACATAACCTTATCCATTATCCCTTGTTAGGAAAACTACCTTTGGTCACGTGGTTACCTATTCGAATTCACCCTAAAGGCAATATTCGCTACCCTGAGTCAGTTGCTTGAGTATGTGGTCAATGTGTCTTTATTTTGGTTATGACGTAAGTATTGATGTGTAATATTTAATTGGGTTGATGATATTATTTTATGTGTGTAATTATTATTAATACTATTTTATTAAAGATATGATTTAATTGTATTTATATTAAATTATTATTCTCACCATTTATTTATGAGATTAATTATTTGTGAGGCTATAGTTAATTGATAATAAAGATTTATTTATGTGATATGGAGTGGGATGATACATTATATTCTTGGGATATTGTTTTATTGATTTTTATTGCTTGGGAAGTTGGTTTCTTTTTAAGAGTTTAATCTTGGGTTATATTTTAATTTATAAGTTATTTTGTGGGAATTGGTTGAGCATTCCCATACACAATTTGGTGAGATACTTTTTTATTATTTGTGGTATTGTTTTGCAGAGGCATGGCTTCTCTTTAATGATTGTTGTTGTTGTTGTTGGAGTTTGGGGAGTGGATGATTTTGAGTAAAATGTCGTCGGATGGAATTTCTTTGTGAATATGATTTTGAGTTCCATTATATTAAGGAGGAGAATGTAGTGGCAGATGCCCTTAGTAGGTGGAGGCATAAGATCTACTTCCTAGGGATACATGGTATCAAGAGGTGGGAGTGGAGGTTTAGTCTAGGAGAGTCTTGGAGGATAGGTTCTTAGGATATTCTGTGGAGACAAATGGTTTGTTGAGACATCTTGGTCATATTTATGTTCCAGCCATTGGGGATTTGATTTTGTCTGAGGCTCACCGTGCACCTTACTCAACACATCCCGGTGTTAAGAAGATGTGCACAGACCTTAGATAGTTGTACTATTGTTCAAGGATGAAATGTGACATTGCAGACTTTGTTGCTAGATGTTTGGAGTGCCAGAGGGTTGAGGTTGAGCATCAACATCCCACAGGTTTATTGCAGCTAAATCTTGTCCTGAAGTGGAGTTGGAACATTATTTCGATAGATTTCACAGTTGGGTCATCAGTTTCTTCGCCCCGACGCGATGCTATCATGGTCACAGTAGATAGGTTGACCAAGGTGGCACATTTCTTACCTATTTGGTCCTCATATATGGTGACTGTACATGGTGGCTCAAGCGTTTATGGAGAATATTGTTTGCCTGCACGATATTCCTCATAGGATAATCTCAGATAGGGATCTTGTCTTCACTTCATCTTTATGGACTTCTCTTCAGCATGCTTTGGGTGTTGAATTGAATTTTAGTCCAGTATATCACCCCGAAACTAATGGGCAGATTGAGAGGATGAACCAAGTGTTGGAGGACATGTTGGACATGTATGTTATGGACCGATAATCTCGTTGGGAGGATTATGTATACCTTGTTGAGTTTTCTTATAATAATGGGTATTATAGCTCGATTTGTATATCTCCATTTCAGGCACCGTATGGTCATCCATGTCGTACTCCTTTGATTTAGGATCGATTAGAGGACTATGTGCTTTTGGGCCCTGATATGCTTAAGGAAATGGAGCAACGAGTGGATTTTAATGAGCATTGGTTGCAACACTGGATCAATAGAAGAAGTATGCAGATGCTCATCAGGTGGCTCGTCAGTTTTCAATTGGTGATTGGGTTTTCTTGAGAGTTCATCCATGAAAGAGCCCAATCCTCTATGGAAAGGGTTCCAAGTTGGTACCTCAATTTGTTGGGCCTTTTGAGAATTTGGAAAGGATAGGTCTTGTAGCCTACTGCCTTTTTTACCACGGAGACTGTCCTGCATTCATGATGTTTTCCATGTTCATGTTATTAGATATTATGTTCTTGATGTGATCAATTTCCTTGATTGGAATGCTTTGCAGGTAGAGGACGGACAACTTTCTTTGGAGCCTATATGCATTCTATAGCATCGGGAGACTGACCCTTAGGGTTCGAGACATAGAGCAGGCAAGGGTCCACTGCGACCCAAATGATGAGGCTTCGGCCACATGGGAGGATGCCACCAAATTGCAAGAGCTTTACCCTTATTTGTTTGTGGGCTTCTAGGAGTAAGCCTAGTTTTTTTTTTTTTTTTTTTGGGGGGGGGGGGGGGGAGGATGTAATACCCCCTTCCATGTTTCACATTTATCTTGTCATTGTTGGACTCTTGGTGATTATATGTGTGGATTAGTGTGCGTGGAAATCTTTACTTGTTTCATGTTGATGATATTCCTATGTTTCAGGATATACTTATGCTTATGATATTATAGGTTAATGATGCATCATGTTTCGAGGTACCGATGTATATTGTGATGTTATATTTGGATTTGCCATTATTACTAACCCTATTTGCTATATATATATATATATATATATATATATATATATATATATATATATATATATATATATATATATGGATGTTGGCAAGAGACATTGTTTCGGTGATGCTCTGGTGAAGATTGATGATGTTAGATGCATGGAGATTACTTAGAGGTTATCATTGATGGCAACTCAGTCTAGTAATCCTATCTGATATATGGAGATTGGGATTACCAGAAGTCTTAAGTAAGTTTGGTTATTCATGAAGCATAAGTCCGGTCAGTGGAACACAGTGTATAGATCAAGTGAGCATTATTCATTTTCGGTGATGCAGTTTTGGTTGTGGTGATTGGACAGTTGATTGGATGTGTGAGGCATCTTATCATGCAATTCTAGCCTCCAATGTTGATTCTGGTGCAAGTTTCTTGGTCCGGTATTCGGTATCCGGTATTGCTAGAAGAATAGGGTTATCTTCATGTTTGATATTGTAGCGTATGATCCAGAGTCCTTGAGGTGATTTCAATGGATGATGAGTTTGAGGTAATTGAGCCGACTTATGGGAAGCTTGTGATCATATGTTTTAGGTCTGAAATAAAGATTTGTAGAAGGATTGAGCCAACATTAAACGACATGTTTCACATTTTGCAGTTTTGTGAAGCCGACTTAATGAAGATTTATTTTGGTGGTGCGGATATATAAGACCAACTTGAATGATCATTTTGATAGAGGATATGAATGCGAGATTGTGTTGGAAGCGATTGAGCATAGTTTCACATGCACATATTAAGTTTTCATGATCTGGTACATGGTATCAGAGTAGAACAAAGCAGTTTTTCAGATCCGTGACAACAAATCATTCTTGAGCCTAATCGGAACTGATTCCTGGTATTTTTAGATGTTATATTCCAGTTCAGACATTGTATTTTCTTCTATATCTCTTTTGTAGCACAATGAGTCCTTCGAGGTTGCAGCCCTGTTATGTATTTGAGTAGTGAGCTCTAGGCAGTGTGACTGATGCAAGGGCATTCCACTTTTGTAATATTGTTTTACTACTGGCCATAGTATAATAATATTGTGGGTTCAAATCCAACCGTGGTTTTTCCTTTTTGGGTTTCCACGTAAAAATTTGGGTGTTATGGTTGCATGTTTAATTGGTTTATGTTTCTGCACTTTGCTTTCAGTTTTCTGCATCCGGTGGTTAAAGAAACAACTTAATAAATTTGTGAATTGCAGAACATTGATTCACCCCCCTCCACCTCTTAGTGTTCATTCATTCGAACAATTGGTATCAGAGCATAGTTACTCTGAAGAAGCCTAACACCTTGAGGAAGATCCACAAGATTGAATCAATGGACTCTAGTTTGCAGAGACATCTTAGTGTGGCACTTGAAGATCTTGATGCAGTGATGAAATAAAATAGTAGCTTGGAAAGAAATTTGAATGTAGCTAAAGACTTCATTAATACATTGAAAGATCAATTGAACAGTTCTAGAGAAAGAACAAAGTGTTGACAATCAAGCCCTACAAGATAAGATAGATGAATGTAAGAAGCTGGCCAAGGAAAATGTAGTTTTAAAGAACGAGATGCAGTCCATTGTGATGAAGCTGACTAAGGAGATTGAGGACCGAAAGAAGAATGAGGAAAGCTTGACTCAATCATTGCAAGGCAAATCAAATGAGTGTTGTATATTGAACTATGAGAACGATCAGTTGAAGCTTGAATTGGTGTAAACAAAGAATGATGGGCAAGAACTTGAAAGATAGATCAAAATTCTGAGAGATGAGCTAGCTACTGCAAATGAGTACAAGGAAAAGTTCAAAGCTAGTTCAGTTTGGTTGGATGAGATGCTGGAAAGTCAGAGACATAGAAAAGACATGCGAGGACTTGGATTTGAGAAAGGAAAATCCTCTAGCTTTGGTCAGAGCAATCATTAGCAGAAGATCAAGAAGCCTTCGTTAAGACAACCTAATGCCTATAAATTCAATAGTAGATGTTTTATTTGCAATAGATTCGGTCATATGGCAATTCAATGCAGAAGTAGGATGGATAATGGAATGATGAATAAAGCGATGAATAATTCTCCTACCTTTACTAGTCAATGTTTCATATGCAACAACTTTGGTCATAAGTCAAACATGTGCAGAACAGTGATAAATAAATTTCCAAACAAGAGATGCTATGCTTGTGGGATGTTTGGACACATTTCTAACCAATGCTGGATGAGACCAAATCAAATGAACTTTAGGCCTATGCAAAGGAATGTTGTTTGTCATGCATGCAACAAACTTGGTCATATTGTAAAATATTGTAGAAGCAAGAATGCACCGGTGAACAAGAACAAATCAAATGAAAAAGGAAAAGCTAAAATGCAAGAGATGAAAGATCAACATAAGATGTGGGTGAAAATGGAAGATTCAAATGTGCAAAATGGCTCCACGTCTGAATCTGGTGATGGAACATCATCTGGTAACTAAGACATTTTGGCCTTAGGGGGAGATTATCATGCAGATCCATTGAACGCCCTTGAAGGAGATCTACAACCGGTCGAGGATGGTTGCAGATGATGAAGATTGGTTGTCATGTTATCCAAAAGACTTCATGACATTTTGGGATTCTAGTGAGCAAATTGATGAAAAACAGTGTATTTGGAAGTCATTAGGTTTGAGCATTTATTACAACTTAAAATTAGGTTAAAAAAGGCATTTTAGTCATTCATTTTTCACATTGCGAACAAAGAGTAAGAGAAGAAGAGAAAGGCGAACAATTTTGAGCTATGATAATTGAGCTTGAGGCGATCATTTAGAGATTTCTAGCGTTTGGTTGAGATCAAAAAAGGTATTTATCTATTTGCGAGCAATCTTTTCATACCCTAAATTCAACATGGCATCTGCATCTAGTGTTGCGACTCCTTTGGTGGTGGAAATTTCTGAGAGACCAAGACCTGTATTCAAAAGGCATCCATTTAAATCCATTGAAGACGATCCAGAAGGTGCATTTTCTTCAGTCTCATATGGTGTGCTTCATAACAAGGATATTAGGGCCTATATCCACTGCAGCATCGAAGAATTAGGTAATGCTGATATGCTATCACTCTACAACAAGCATATATCAGATAGTTTGGGAAATCTGAAACCTGAATTCAAGGCACTTCAAGATAAGGGTTTTGTGCAATTTATTCATTTTTTCGGTACTCGATGAAGAAGAATGGGTCTGATATATTCTGAGAAGAGTTCACGATGAATTCATGTGGTTGGATCGATCTTATAAGATCACCAAGCAAGAAATTGAAGCAATTACCTATTTAAAAGCAACCAGTGAGATCCTCGGATTGAGGAAAGTACAGAATGCAACGGTAACAAAGGTTACCGGATCTAAGTTTGATAGCCGGTCGATGACAATCAATGATATTATTGAGCACAATGTTATATTTTCCTCGATGGTGATTGGATACAAGGTATATCAATCAAGCAAGCATAATTTTGTATCTGGCACAACCATATTTGCAACCTATGAAATGCTAAAGGAAGACAAAAGGGTCTTTGTGCAATACTCCTCACTAAGTTAATGAGCAACTTGAAGAAGATAAAGCAAGATAAGAAACATGTCTTCAAGTTTGGATCCCTAATTATTTGTTTAGCACTTTATTTCATGAATGAAATCCCCGGAATTGGAAATGTGATTTGGTTTTGTGGAAGAAATAAAATCTATCTCAATTCTTGCATTCACAGTTTTTAGTTTTTTATTGCTTCTCTAGTGCGTGGTAAGGCCTTGTACGGAAGGATCAGGGCTTGAGACCAGATGAATTTGAAAGAGGGGTGAATCCCCTTCCATTTTCCTTTTGTCTCATTAGTTTTCATCAAGATTTGAGCATTTTACAAGCATTTTTCCAAAATTGGTCCCAAATCCCTGTTTTGAGGTTTTGAGAGTGAAAAAATTAATATTTAAGCCATTCCACCCATTGTGTTATGATGTAACTCGGTGGAATGGCTAAATTTGTTGTAGTTTTTGTGTTTTAATGGTTTCCAAGAGTAGGGAAGGTCATTTGAGGATTTTGTGATGATGCCCTAGGGTGAAATGTGTAAGTTTTGAGTCGAGTTTGATGGCCAAATGATGGACTTCACATAAAATGAATTGCTAAAGTTAGGGTAAAGGTTTGAAGAGCTTGTGCAGACCTATTTTGAAGTGTTTGAAGTGTTGGTTGGCAATGTAGATGCCTAGAGGGTACATTTATATAAAACCCTCATTTAATTAGCCTTAGAAGAACAAACCAAGGGTTTTGTGATTGGGAGAGTTTGTGAGCACTTCCCCTACAAAAAGTTGTTGGTTTAGACTATTTTATACTTATCTAAGTCATTGGAGTATAGTTTAGAAGTTGGGAGTTAATACTTCATAGGGTTTCTTTGGGAAAGAGGGCTAATTAAGCCTAATTGTCAGAAGATAGTCCTAATTTTGAGACATCTAGTCCAAACACACCACAACCTGCAATTTGGATATATTGTGCATGACCCAAAATTGTTCTTAGTTTGGGGAGGTATAGACGAGATCAAAATTATGACTTGATCTGTCAAATATGAGGGCTACTAGGGTCTAGGTCTGATTGTGTGGACAATATAGTAGTTGGGATAATCAGAAGTTTTGGAGGGTATAAATGGTCTATTCATGTTACAATTACTTTCCCTAGGATGTTCCCAATTTCGGTTCAGATGTTGTGAAGCCCTGATCCAAAGTTGGTGTTTATAGCCCATTGAGGCATAGTGCAATGTGAAAGAGAACTTGGAGTTTGGGAAGAGGATGGAGATATGAGCCCATTGTTGTGAAATATGCCTTGTTTGTGTTGGTTTGAACCCTACCTCTGCATCAATTGGTATCAGAGTATAGATTCTGATTGGGAAGAAGAAGATTGTGGTGTGAAGAAAGAGAAGTTGAAGGTTGAAAGGACAAAGATGTAAAGTCAAGATGCCTCCTAAGAATAGTGGCACTGCTGGAGAGTTGCAGGAGTTAAAAGAGAGACATGCAAAGTTGTTGGAGTCACATAATGTAGTGTTAGCAAGGCTTGCTTCCCTTGAGTATAATCAAAGAAGAGGTGTAGTATTAGGTGATGCAAGTGAACCTAAGGAAGAAGAGGGGGAAGGAGAGAATGAAGGAGAGGAAGAGCAATTGGACCCTGAGGAATAGAGGAGAATCAGACTTCTAAGAGTAGTTAAAGGTGATAAACATAAGGTGAAAGTTGATTTGCCTATGTATGGAGGGAATTTGTATGATGAAGAGATTTTATATTGGATTACAACTATAGAAAATCACTTTGAATGTGAAGATGAACCTGATGAGCAAAAGGTGAAGGTGGTAAAGACAAAACTCAAAGGACATGTATTACTATGGTGGGACTATGAATAAGCTGAGAGGAGAGAGAGAGAGGTAAAGCAAAGATAGTTTCTTGGGATAGAATGGTTGCTAAACTTAAAGGTAAGTTTCTTCCTAAAGACTATGAAGTTCAATTGTATAAGAAACTCCAAGGTTTGAAACAAAAAGAGTTAAATGTTAAGACTTATATTGATGAATTTTATAAGTTGAGCATAAGATCAGGTGGGATGGAGGACGAGGTGGAAAATGTTGCTAGGTATTTGGGTGGACTAAGATTCAACATCCAAGATGAATTGGTAGTGGCAAATCCAAAGACGGTTGAAGAATGTTTCCAATTGGCCATTAGAGTGGAAGAGAAGATAAAAATAAGGCAAGACATGTCCATTAGAGGAAGAGGCAGCAATCAAAGAGGTAAAGGACCCTTCCCTACATCAAAACAATCCTATGAAGACCAAGAAGAGACAAACAAAAGAAAGGACCAAGGTACCGATTCAAGAGGTGGTTTTAGAGGTTCTAGAGACAGATTTGGTGGAGGTAGGAATTCAAACACCTTTTCGGGAAGATGCTGCAATTGCAATTAGTTTGGGCATTCGACATTCAAGTTTCTAGAGAAGCGGGGTTCTTCTTCAAGCATTGGTGATAAGAGGGTTCAGTTGGTACAAGAGGAAGATGTTGAAACTGTTCATTCTCGTAATCAAGTTGTTGCTCCTGAATTAGGTGAAGCATTGGTGGTGAGGAAAAAAATACTCAAGGCATCCAAGGAGAAGGACATGACACAAAGGACTCTTTTCAAGACCACATACAAGTGCAAAGGAAAGGTATGTAAGGTTGTTATAGATTTAGGAAGCACTAATAATATGGTGTCCATGGAAATGGGAGAAAAAATGAGTTTGAAGAAAATTCCTCATGAAACACCATATAGAGTGTCTTGGTTGAATGATGATCAATCCATATTGGTTCATGAACAATCCTTAGTTGAGTTTAGCATTGGTGGATATAGAGATAAGACACTTGGTGATGTTTTACCAATGGATTGTTGTCATTTACTACTTGGAAGGCCATGGCAGTTTGATAGACATGCAATTTATGATGGAAGAACTAATACATATGAAATTGAAAAGGATGGGATTATTTTCACACTAACCCCACTGCAAGAAGATGTCTTGGAGCAAACCAAGGCAGCCAAGGTGATCATGTTAGGTAAAGAGTTTGTCAAGATTGAGGTGGATAAGTATGAAGAGTGTGTAGCCATTTCAAGGCTTGAAGATGCTAGGACAATGAGTAAGGTGAGTGCTCCAATATGGGAGAGAAGAGGAGGTGTTCGAATTGCTGTCAAAACCAGGTAAAGAGAAGGTAGGAAATGAAATGCAAGATTGGTTTGAAAAGCATGATATGATTTTAGTAGGGGCAATGTATTGCCCTTTACTTTCTAAGGAGGTTAGTGGGAAGTTGAGATCTGCTAGTGTAGTAGTATATGGGCCTAATAATATAGTGGTTCATAAGTTTGATAAGGCAGTGAACTTGAAGACAAAGATAAAGGCAAGAGATGGAGTGATTGAAGGTGAATGACAAGGTGATTCCAAGTGCCTACCAAGGGTACAAAGGAAGACAACCCAAGGCAAGAGTGGCAAAGACATTATTGAAGATGTGGAAGTCTCTTCTACATCACTTTGTGACAAGAGAAAGATAGGAAGATAGTCAACAGGTCAGTTTGTGGGGCAGGGACAATGTCTAGGTGACACCTAGCTAAAGAATGCAAGGAATGGCACAAGATTTCAATACCTGATTCAATGGAAAGGTATACAAGTTAGAGATAGAATTTGGAGGCCAAAGAATGATTATATCAAGTGTGGTTTGGTGCAGCATAGTCCTCAAGGGGACTTGAGTCAAATTCTACCTAGGGTGTATGGTGCAGGGGCATCTAGCCTTGCTTAATAAATGCAGTCCAATGTAGAGTCTTAACATTTTGAGTCACTTTTGGTTGTAATAAGGTCTTTTAGACCAATTTGATCTTGGTTGAGTCATATTAGAGTCTTAGGAAGTTATGGGAGGTCAATGGTCACAAATCACAAAGTTGCACCACAAAAATTGTTAAGCAACTTTCATAACAAAAGTCATTTTCTAAAAAAAGTTGTTTTTGGTAGTTGAAGTTTGAAATATGGTTTGTAACCATTAAGGGGAATGTTGAGACATTTATTTAACCTGTCTCCATTGACCATGGGCCAATTGGATGTGATTTGGTTTTGTGGAAGAAATAAAATCTATCTCTATTCTTGCATTCATAGTTTTCAGTTTTTTATTGCTTCTCTAGTGCGTGGTAAGGCCTTGTACAGAAGGATCAGGGCTTGAGACTAGATGCATTTGAAAGAGGGGTGAATGTCCTTCCATTTGGCTTTTGTCTCACCAATTTTCATCAAGATTTGAGCCATTCCACCCATTGTATTATGTTATAACTCAGTGGAATGGCTAAATTTGTTGTAGGTTTTGCATTTGAATGGTTTCCAAGAGTACGGAAGGCCATTTGAGGATTTTGTGATGATGCCCTAGGGTAAAATGTGTAAGTTTTGAGTCAAGTTTGATAACTAAATGATGGAGTTCACACAAAATGAATTGCTAAAGGTAGGGTAAAGGTTTTAAGAGCATGTGTAGACCTATTTTGAAGTGTTTGAATTGTTGGTTGGTAGTGTAGAGGTGTGGAGGGTGCATTTCTATAAAACCCTCATTTAATTAGCCTTAAGAAGAACAAACCAAGGGTTTTGTGAGCACTTCCCCTGCAAACATTTGTTGGTTCAGACTATTTTCTACTTATCTAAGTCATTGGAGTATAGTTTAGAAGTGGGGATTCAATCCTTCATAGGGCTGCTTTGGGAAAGAGGGCTAATTAAGCCTAATTGGTAGAAGACAGTCCTAATTTTGAGACACCTGGTCCAAAACACCACCACCTATAATCTAGATATATTGTGCATGATCCAAAAGGGTATTCAAAACTATGCTTAGTTTGGGGAGATACAGACTGGATCAAAAGTTATGACCCGATCTGTCAAATATGAGGGCTACTAGGGTCTAGGTTTGATTGTGTGGACGATATAGTAGTTGAGATAATTAGAAGTTTTGGAGGGTATAGATGGTCTATTCATGTTACAATTACTTGCCTAAGATGTTCCCAATGTTGGTTCAGATGTTGTTAAGCCTTGATCCAAAGTTGGTGTTTATAACCCATTGAGGCATAGTGCATTGTGAAAGAGAACTTGGAGTTTGAGAAGAGGATGGAGATATGAGCCCATTGTTGTGAAATATGCCTTATTTGTGTTGAGTTGAATCCTACTCTACATCAGAAGCTAATTATTCTACACCTTGCTTCCTCATACTTACCATATCTATCATTCAAGATATTTTTATTTGTTGGTAACACAATATATTCATGACATGCTATTTCACTATACACTATACATGTTTTCAATGCTTGGCTTACATTTAAATTTATATTTCATGTACTCTTTTCCCCTCTCCTCCAATTCTTTGTATTTGATGGATGTCACCAATTGAAGGGGACATATCCTATCATTGACACTCCTTTATTGAGTTTATAGATAGTTATGCATTTATACATAGACTTATCAATGTGCCTAGATGGATCATGATCACATGATATTGCAATGATTGATATGACATATTTTAAACTTGATTCTCTCATGATCATCAATAGTAAATTCAACTTATGTTTTGTCTTATCTTTACTTGCATGTTATAAGCTACTCATTACATGTCCTTGTTTTGTAGGTTCCCATGGGCACACACACACTAGGGAATGAATAGACAATGATATCTAGCGGGGTTCATTACTTTATATTAACCTTGATATCCTCTTATGTTTGAATATTAAATTTACATGCATGTTTATGATTGGTCATTTACTTTAATATACAATATGTTCACAAAAGGATTCATATACACTTCAATGTTGTGAAAAAATATAATGGTGATATTTTCATATCGATGTCAATTTTCTTTTAATTGTGGACCCATTTTGATGGAATGACTTAATGAAATTATATATCAAAAAATGAAACAATCTTGTGTGATGTTGGAATTGTTCCCCATCTCTCATCCCTCTCCATTTACATTCATTCAAATACATTTGACCCTATCTCATTATTAGTTTGTCCCACAATACTGGCCTCAAACTTGGGACAACAATTTTTTGAAAGTGGATTTTTTTTTTTTTTACATGAACCTTTGTTGGAAGGTCCAAAGACCGTCGCTCCAAGGTCCACCTTCAAACGAAGGTAATTACCTTTGAACGAAGGTGGTTATGAATTTTCCTATTATTTTGGCTACCCAAAGGGACCTTCAAAAGAAGTCACCTTCATTCGAATGTACCTCTGAAGGTAATATTTTCACTTGAAGGTCGACTAGGCACTTTCAATCTCTTCCACAATTTTTCCTTATAAAATTTTGTTTCCAACCTCGGGTTGGACCTTGAAATGGAATGAACTTGATAAGAAAATTTACAATATTGTATCCCTCAAAATGAGCTTTCCAACAAGCACAATTTTTAATATATTTTAAATTTTAGTATAGATTTAATTTTTTAATGTTTTGCTAAACATATATTCTTCACTAAACATCAAGTTCTTTGTTCTACACAAGTGGAAAAATAGTAAATTAGTAAAAACAATTTTACATTAGGTTGATGTCTTTGTTTCAACAAAAAATAAATAAATTCAATACATATATAATAAGTTATGCCTTATGACATATACCTATGTCCAAATTAAAATTAATCTGATTTAAAAATTTTAATTAAAAAAAATATGAAACAAAAAATTATGAAAAATATCCATGCACTAGATATATATTTTAAAAACTAGAATTTTATCCTTTTGATAAAAAATTTTATGTGCTACAACATAAATGATACTTTTTAAAAACTGATGTTTACTATAAAAAAACAAGTTATTAAAAGTTGCATAAAAAAATCATAATTTATTTCCATTTAAAAAAAAATATATATTTAGAATCTACGAACATCTCATAAATCACTGGTTTGCATTATCTTTGAATTCTTTATAGTTTAGCTACTATAGGTGTCTGAAAGTGAAGATTTAGTTAAAAATGCTGATTTCAATGTCCTAGTTTGACTAAAAAGTAAGACTTATTATTGTGGGATCACCTCTTCTATTTGCACATATTCCCACACTTTAGTGATGTATTACACCTATGCATGCACTTACATCCATAATTCTATTAACCACCTTGATATTAACACGTTTATGTCTTGGCCAACCCTTTGATGTGTGGGGTTGATCTTGAAACAAACATAATAGACCCTCAAATTTTTAAAAATAAAATTAAGTTTATTGAATTAACTCTTACTCTTTTCATTCTCAAGATGAAACGTCTTCATACATGATTTGCATGATTCATTGGTATCTATTGTTATTTAGAGCCATTCAATGTTCATTCATTAATCATCTAATTATTTTCTTAAAATCCTTTGCATTAGAAGCACATTATGAGGAATATCATTCTACAAATCTTTTAATTTGGAGCAGTAAAAGGAATCTAAATCTACATCATTATTTGAAGGCATTTGCATGATTTTAAAGTGTTGTCCTCGCTAATTTCCATGATTCAAATATTGATCTAATAAATGAGTACTATCTAGGAGAATATATCCATGTGATCTAATGATTTTTCTAAAATATATCTAAAAATATTATCAATCCTTAATGATCTAATAAATGTATACTATCTAGGATAACATAACTCTGTAATCCAATAGTCTTCCAAAGATATCTTTAAATATTACCAGTCCTTGATGACCAATGAAAATAGAGATAAAATGAACTACAACATCATTTGGGGGCATTTGCATGACTAAAAAGCCTTGACCTGGCTCATTTCCATGATTCTAAAGTTGATCTATTAAGTGGATACAACCTAAGAGATCATATTCTTGTGAACCAACAATCTTCCCAAGATATCTTTAAATATTACTAGTCCTTGATGACCAATGGAGATATAGATAAAGTGAACTACAACGTCATTTGAAAGCATTTGCATGACTAAAGAATCTTGATATCACTCATTTTCATGATTTCTAAAATTGATCTATTAAGTGAATACAACCTAAAAGATCATATTCTTGTGATCCAATGATCTTTCCAAGATATCTTTAAATATTACAATCAAAATAGAAATCCAAATGAATCGAGAAACCAAACTACATATTCCACCAAATGAGATCCACAAGTCACATGATAGATTTGAGCAACAAAGGATTGACCTAGAGTTTAGGATCAACTTGCATAAAAGTTAGAGATTGTGATAGTGAATAGATATTTTCTAGGAAAAAATGATGGATCTGTGGTTGTAAAATGGTCTACTATTAGTACAGAACAATCTGTGAACCTTGATTATAATGAAGTCATTTGTCATGAATGGATGAGCTCGTGAGCTGTAAACAACCCCACCTATTTAACAAGAGGAATCCATACATACATACCTAGGGAAGTGATTTTAGTGTGGAAATAGGCATTTCCTTTCCAAAACGCCCTTGTTTTCCACCCATTTTTTGAACACTCGAATGACCAGGAAATGAGATATATAAACATAAATCTAAACATCGGTATATAAATATTCTTGGGAGATGGAAATTTGAACAATCTTTGGGAAACTTGAGACACTTTCTTTACAATGCATATTAGAGATGGGTTAGCTAATATAAACTACATGGTTCATTGGATTGGATTGGTAAGGTATGTTTACTTGCAATGCTCATGTATTTTTTCTTCATTGATATGAAGATTGTCATTTATTTATTTTTTTGGTATGAAAATTTGTTTTTTTTCTATTGTATATATAATTTTTTTATATGATAATATAATAAAGTTGTGAATTTTGAGAATATTTATATAATGCATTATTTTGATTCTAATGTAGAATGGAGGGAAAATTTGTAGTTAATTGGCAACCCACAAGTTTACAAACTATGATATTGAAATCTTAAGTTAGAATTTAGACTCACATTGAAAGGTACAAGAGACTTTGAAAAGCAAATATTATATTGGGGAATATATGTATCAAGTACACATTAGAGATACTAGTTGGTTCTTTTCTATCTATATTTTGTATAGTGCATGCATTTATACAAATTGCTTGTTATCTAGACTCTAATATATTTGAAAGTGTCATGTGTGTATGATGTATTGATAAATGGAATAAGGTGATGACATATATGCCAAACCCATATGGTGATAGTTGTTCGGGAGGAACATGTGGCACAAGTGCAACCATATTTCAAATATGTGTGGTTTGACTTGGTACTAGCATGTATATCCATCTATAATCTTGTTACAAGATGCATGTTAATATTTTTTCATGATATAAAATGAGAATCATGCACAAATGTATGAGAACAATGTTGTGTATGGGTGCACAAGTGTTGTGTTGTGTGCATTATCTGAAGATAAGAAAATAAATGTACAACTTAAAATAATTATTGAGGTTGTAAATGAGGCGATTAAGGATGCATATAAGTTAGAATTAGATCATTCACCCCTTGAAAAAAAATGGCCTCCATTGCATTAGTACTAATGTAATGTGCCAAGCCACAATCTCAAGACATTAGATAAGTGAATTTTTTTTTTTTTGAATAATAACATAAGAACAACTCATAATGTCTAAAGATAACATATCACATTGCATACAAACATGCACTCAAGGTTTCATATAATATTAAGCACCATTATGCACAAGACATACCAAAGAAATAGTGGTGATGTTTGATGTTGTCTCACAATAAAATGGTTAGTGCATGATTAATATTCAATAAACTTGAAAACCATTTTAAATGAGATATCAAGAAAGGTTGAATAAGAACATCATGAAAACAAGACAAAATATACTCATGAAGCTCCCATTGCAAGTAGCTCTTCCTTGTCCTCCTTGCCTCCACGAACTTTGCTTGCGCCAAAGTTTGACTAATGGAGAGTTGGAGAGAGATGGAGTGAATGTGGATTGCTCTCCTTGTGCTCAACAAGATAAGTGGGTGGATTTGATAGGATTGGATTTGAGTGATGGATTATGAATTTGATAGATTTGAGAGAGGATTGGAAGAGGATGAGAGAAGAAATAGATAACATGATAATCCATGAGAAGTAGATGATTTGTGAGGAGAATAAGCTCCAATTTATAGATTGGAGAAGGCCAATGGAGGGCCAAGATTGATTTGATCATGAAGGGTTGAGATTGATTTTAGATAGAAGGCATGGATCAAGGGTGCCTTGGGAAAATAAACAGGAATATAAAATTCTTTGGAAAAAGGGGGGAGAAATTTGAATTTCAAATATGAGGAATTAAAAATTTCAAAATAAGGATACATTGAGGGATTCAAAGAAATTTGAATTTCTTTGAGAGACTCAATGTTGATTTGACATGAGTGGGAATTAAAAATTGAGGGATAATGATAAGCATGATTATGAGATATTCTAGGAGGATTAATTAGGCTAATGAGATTAGGAAAAGTGATTTGTAGGAACCACATGACTAGGTTAATTAATTAGAATTAATTAACTTAGCGGGTTTAGAGGAAATGATTATTGGAGGGGGCTTTAGAAGAATAGGGGAATAATTTATTTATTTGATAAATTAATTATTGGACAATAGTGACAGGATTAATTAAGTTAGATTTAATTGATTCTGAGAGGAATAATGATAACACAATTAAATTAATTAATTATGTTAATAGGCTTAAATTAATCAAATATTAATTTTAGGTGTCTACATTTTGCCCCTCTTTGATATAGCGTCGTGAAATGATGTTATATCAGAGAAGAACAAAACATAGTGGAAGAAAAGGATAAGAACTAGTAGCATGATGCCCCAGCTATGAGATGAAGAAAATGATAAGGACTAGTAGCACAATGCCCTAGTCATGAGATGAGGAAGAAAATGATAAGGACTAGTAGCACGATGCCCTAGTCATGAGATGAGGAATAATGATGAGGAGTAAGGATGACGAGGAAGCAGTGGTATGCCCCCTCGAGAGAACATGCGGGTTTGAAGAACACGGGTGTGCTCTCGAAAGGAATTAGAAGAATAAGTGATGAAAGGATGAAGATAATGAAAGAGGGAACTAGGATGGGTTGGAGTGTTGTGAATGAAATGAGACAAAGAAATGATAAATGGATTGTATTTCTTTTTGAGCAAGTATAGAGAGCAAACCTAGATTTGATATTGCCATGGATAGTCTACACCATTGATTAAAAGAACTAGGATGATATGAAGATTCGAGGTGTGGACTGACGCTTAGTCAAACAGAAATGCCTTGCACACAATCATGCAAGTGTTGATAAACACTAATGTAGGGTTGTCGATTCATACAAGGAAGACCTTCAGACACACCATGCCATGAAAACTATGCCCCATTATACACCATCCAAGACATACCAAGATATAGGATGATCAAGGCAGTCCTGAACAAGTATAGTCCTGGGACACAAGATGAAAACAAAGCGAAAAGCTCAAGAATGCAAACAACATGCACATGACCAACTGGTATCTCTTGCCAAGAGTAGGACATGGATTTGGATAAATTGCCGGACTAGGGAAGGATGCATCCCGATGTGTAGGGTGATGGATTGATTGATGGATGATAAAAGACAAGTTGGATGTGCAAGATTTGCAGATGAGAGGATTGTCACTTGGATTTGATTAGCAAAGTATGGATGGGTGCTTGGATTAGGCATATGTCAATGCGAGCTTAGGTAGATGGGGAAATCTCAGTTTGATGGATTGGATAGGATTGGAAGAAGGATAAATGATTAGATAAGATGAAAAAGGGGGATGGATGATTGAATAGGATTGGATTGGGGATGGGATTAATGATTGAATTGGAAGAGATGGAGAATATGATTGGATAAGATAGAATTGGATTATAAATTAGATTGGATGGGGTGGATTGGTGGATAGGATTTGACTGAATGGAACCAATGACAAGGGAGAACCAAGGATTGGTAAGAGGATAGATGGATGAGGGATTTGTTTGGATAGGAGATGGAGGGAATAAGTGGATGGATATGGATAAGAAATGGAGGAATAAAGGATGGAGGGTAGGGTGATGGAGACCCAAAGACTATGCTGCAAAGGAGTGCAATGCCCCACACTAGAGGTAGTGGAATTAAGGATGCAAGAATGGTGGATAAAGATGTATGAGTTTTGAAAGATAATGTGTAATGGATATGGATGGTAGAGGATTAAGGCTTAAATGCTCCAAAGCATGCATGCATATACACTGTTTTGCCTCTTATATGATCAAGATGAAAGATAGGAATGGAGATTTATTTTGATAGGATGAGGGATATGAGATGGAGGATATGGATAGGATAGTCAAGATCAAAGATATGAAAGGAGAATGGACTTAGATATGATATAGATGGATGGGAGGATTGCATGGATGAAGCTTGCCCCCAGGTGTAGAGTGCAAGGGGATGAGGGGATTACACATGACGCTTGTTTGCCAAGTTTTCATCATGATACTTACCCAAGGCGCCACAAGAAGTGGTTTTCACCATTGGATGAAATGATTTTTCTTTACTTTTTATTTTTATTTTTTATTTTTTATTTTTTTATATTTTTGGAATAGTTTGGATGGATAAGGATGAGGATGAGTGGATATGTAAGATAGTGGATGCGTGAAAGAGGAAGGGAGGACTCAAGCATCTAGTTCCATAGATGGTATCCCTTAGTATTTCTTTGAAGTGGAGGTATTCTCATAGATGTTGGTAACAATAATTGGGGAGATGAAATGGATAGAGGATGGAAGATAAGGATCTGGAAAGGATTGGACTAATGAAATGGGATTGTGAAAAGTGGATGGTGGATAATGGATGGGGTATTGAAGAATTTGTGGAAGATCAAAATTGGCACACACCTTAAAGGGTGTTGAAGGAGTGGAGGAGAGTTCTTTGAATTGGACGAGGGATAAAGTGTGGATTTTGGGAATGATGACCCAAAATAGAAGGGGATGATAAAGTTGGGATTGTGGATTTTGGGACATAAGGACCCAAAATGGATTTTGAAGATGGAAGAGTGTTAGATGGAGGATTTGAGGACTTATGAATGGATGAAGATTTTGGATTAACAAGTTTGGATGCCAATTTTGATTTTTCTTTGGGATGCATTGCTTCTTTGGGAATCCACATAGTTTCTGATTTTTTCTTTTGGGGCCTTTGTGGCCTTTTTGATTTTTCTATCTTTCGGATCACATTTTTGTTTTGAGCATGTCGTTTTGAGGGGACATGTTGATCCTTTGATTTTTTTGGATTTTGAGCTTTATTCTTTTTAGATTGGGCATCCAAATTGCTTCCAATAGCAATGGGATGGGTGCATGAGGATGAAGGATTCATGGATTTTATGGATGGGATGGTGGAAAGAGAGTGTTGGGAGGCATCCAAGGATGTGTGCCTTTGTTGATCTTTCTTAGGGATTATTTGAGGTGATGGAGTGGTGGATGGAGGGATGTAAGGACCCAATATGGATGGAATAGATGAAGGATTGAGCATCGGAACATAGGGGCCCAAAATGGACGGAAGGAATGAAGGGTTTAACTTTGGAACATAGGGTCCCAAAATGGATGCGAAAGATGAGGGGTAATGGGATTTTGATTTGTATGAGGTAAATTTGGATTTAGGAGGAATAGAGGACGTACCAACATCTTGAGCATTATCTTGAGGACCCTTATTATTTTGGAAACAAGATGCGAGTGCATTTTGAGGGGGATGAGATGTGGAAGGAAGATTAGGATCTTTAGATGGATTGGGATCATGACATGGAGATGAAGGGATACTTTGATCTTGACTAGGGAGGGTATCATGAGATGGAGTGGGAGGGGTGATTGGATCATGAGATGGAGGGGGATCATGTGATGATAGATGAATCATATGATCATGAGAGGAAGTGGAGGGGATGGGATCATTAGATGGAGTGGAGGGAGATGCATCATGAGATGGAGAGGTTTCTATTATAGCATGCTTTGGAACAATCTTTTGGCATGTTTGGAGTTGTGGGGATTGTGTGATGGAGGAAGGTATGGAAGCTTCAACTTGGGTGGATGGAGGAATGATGGTATCATGAAGTACAGAGGATTGGGGTGGATGGAGGACTTGAGGAGACTTGGTCACTTTTCTTTGAGGTGAGGGTTTTGTCTCCTTTTCTAGCATGTCTTGGATAAGATTATGGATGATGGATTTGGAGGACGTGGAAAATATGGATTTTGGAGGATTGGGATTAGATGGAGAATTGGGATTGGATGGGGGATTAGGATTAGATGGAGGATTAGGATAATGGATTGGGGAATTAGGATTAATGATCAGAGGACTATGTAGTAAAGGATTTGGATGGGGAGTAGAGGTAATGAATGTGTTGTAGAAGGATGGGGATTGGGATGTGGATGGGAGAGGAGATGGAGGTATACTTATTGGATTAGAGGAGTAGATGGATGAGGGATAATATGGAGATATGGATGGGGAATAAGACGGATTTCCCTTGTCGAAGGTAGAGGAAGGATAAGAGATATGGTATAGATTGGGATTGGGTATAATGTGTTGGGATGGGATGGCTGAAGGTATGATAGGCGAGTGGGAGATTATGGGATTAACTTGCTAGGCAGATTCGTGAATGCCCATGAGCATCTTCTCATACCAAGCTTTGAAATTTTGGGTAGTCATGTTGAGAGTGAAGGATTAGATTGGAATTGGATGAATATGTTTTGGAGGGGAATGATTATGAAGATGATGTTAAATGAAGATGAGGATTAGGACTTGACTTGGAATGATGATGGATTGGATTTGATTAGATTTGGATTGGATTTGATTTGATTGGATTAGTTCTTGGAATAGGACTTGATTGGATTTGAAGTATGAATTGGATTTGATTGAATTAGTCCTTGGATTAGAACTTGGTTGGATTGGTCCTTGGATTAGGACTTGATTCGATTGGATTGGTTGATTGATTGAATGGATTGGGTTGAATTGGATTATATTGGATTGAATTGGATTAGTTGATTGATTGAATGGATTGGATTGAATTGGATTAGATTGGATTGAATTGGATTGGATTAGGTTGGATTTGATTTGATTGGATTTGATTAGGACTTGGTTTGATTAGATTGGATTTGATTAGGACTTGGTTTGATTAGATTGGATTTGATTTGGATTGGTCCTTGGATTAGGACTTGATTGGATTTGGATTAGATTATATTGGTTGATTGGTTGAATGGATTGGATTGAATTGGATTGGATTGAATTGGATTGAATTGGATTGGATTGAATTAGATTGAATTGGATTAAATTGGATTGGATTGGATTGAGTTGGATTGGATAACTGGATTAGGAAGATGGATGAATTTGATTTATTGGAATTTTGGAGATTTGATTGGACTAGAGGAAGAATGAATATTAGTTGAGGAAGGATGATTGCTTGAATGGATGAAAGTGGATTGGGGATTGGAGAATTTCTTGGATAGATAGAAATGGATTAAAGATTTGATGCTGGCAAGATGGAATTCGGAAAGAGGGATGATTGATTGGTTGTGGAGGATGGACTTGGCAAGAGATGTCAAGTAAAGAAAACACAATGGTCAAAAGAAGTTAGACTCAAAAAACACTCATGCTCCTTCACAACATATCCACCGGGCGTGCCAAAATGTCTCACAATAAAATGGTTAGTGCATGATTAATATTCAATAAAATCGAAAACCATTTAAAATGAGATATCAAGAAATATTGAATAAGAACATCATGAAAACAAGACAAAATATACTCATGAAGCTCCCATTGCAATTAGCTCTTCCTTGTCCTCCTTGCCTCCATGAACTTTGCTCGCTCCAAAGTTTGACTAATGGAGAGTTGGAGAGAGATGGAGTGCATGTGGATTGCTCTCCTTGTGATCAACAAGATAAGTGGATGGATTTGATAGGATTGGATTTGAGTGATGGATTATGAATTTGATGGATTTGAGAGAGGATTAGAAGAGGATGAGAGAAGAAATAGGTAGCATGAAAATGCATGTGAAGTGGATGATTTGTGAGGAGAATAAACTCCAATTTATAGACTGGAGAAGGCCAATGGAGGACCAAGATTGATTTTGATCATGAAGGGTTGAGATTGATTTTAGATAGAAGGCATGGATCAAGGGTGCCTTGGGCAAATAAACAAGAATATAAAATTCCTTGGAAAAAGGGGGGAGAAATTTGAATTTCAAATATGAGGAATTAAAAATTCCAAAATAAGGATGCATTGAGGGATTCAAAGAAATATGAATTTCTTTGAGAGACTCAATGTTGATGTGACATGAGTGGGAATTAAAAATTGAGGGATAATGATAAGCATGATTATGAGATATTCTAGAAGGATTAATTAGGCTAATGAGATTAGGAAAAGTGATTTGTAGGAACCACATGACTAGGTTAATTAATTAAAATTAATTAACTTAGTGGGTTTAGAGGAAATGATTATTGGAGGGGGCTTTAGAAGAATAGGGGAATAATTTATTTATTTGATAAATTAATTATTGGACAATAGTGGCAAGATTAATTAAATTCGATTTAATTGATTCTGTGAGGAATATGGATAACACAATTAAATTAATTAATTATGTTAATAGGCTTAACTTAATCAAATATTAATTTTAGGTGTCTACATATGTCACACAAAACTTCAAACATTTGTAACACTTAGAAGATATCACCATTATTCCAAGCAAGGTGAAATAATTAGAAGACTTACCAATAATATGATGAAACTACCATGATGAACCTATGAGAGAGGGGGATTCCACCACAAAAATGATCAATTCTTAACCCATGGTTGTGTTCTATCACAAACACAAAAAGGATGAGGGTGAGGGAACTATTTATGTCAAATTCAACCCCTTAACACATTTGGAAATTGTCACCACACCAAGGGAACCCTATGCAAGAGGCATACAACTAGGAGATGTCACATCTCAACTAGATGGATGATCACCACTTTCTTGCATGCACAAATAACTTACCAATGCAAGGTGCTATATATCCAAACAAAGATACCTAAATACAAGGGACAAACCTTCACAAGAGGTTTCCTTGTTAGAAGGTATAAGTGTTCCATCAATTGGAATGCCAATGTGTCATTTTTATGTAAAGGCACACTTCCTAGTGTAATATATGGCATATATTCTTAGTAATGTCACCTATCAATAAAGTGATGTTATGGGGATAATCAAAAGGCCAAGTGAAATAACTTTTGTACAATTTTTTTGCACAAAGATGGTTGGAAGTGCACGCTATTTGATGAAACATAGGACTCTAGAGGACTATAGCAGCTAGAAAGGACACCATTGCATAGAAGGGACACTAGTACACCATTACTTAGGTGTTTGTAATCCATGTTATAGTCCATTTTTTGTGCTGTGCGAAATTAGTGCAAAAGTCTAGAAACTACAATATTATCCTATTTTGTACTATAAAACTGACTAGAGACTAAACCATTTTTTTTCTACGTATCGTACTTAGGAATAATGATTAAGAAGTGAAAAATTAAGTTAGAAAATAAGATATGCTCCAAAATGACCAGATCAATTGGGAGACCAAGGTGGAGGATCACACTCAATCTCTAAAACACAAGAAAATAATGAAGATTATTTCCAAGGACTAAGAGGTCTATAATGGACTCCAAAATGAGTCCAAGAACACCACGGATGAAGGGGATTGTTAACCACACACAAAAAATAGTCTCCCACCATGAGGAGAGCTAAAATTTCATGATGACACCATCGCATGGCATTTAATTTTGCATATACCCAATACTAGAGGAAAATAATACTAATGGTCATTCCAATGATATCATAATTGAATATTTATATCATATGATATTCATTTTAAGTCAAAATTTGAAATTAATCTTTCATTTTATTAACATTGCAATAATGAAGAAAATAATATAAAATTATATACACACTTAACACCAACATTTGTATGCAATAAAAGTAATTATAACATCCTCACCACCTAATAGGTGATTTATAATCATCCCAAAGGGAGGTTTAAACATAATATTATAATTAAATATGAGGACTCAAATCTCCCAATTTGTACATTTTCAACCTAATTACAATCAAAATAATCAATGAGAATATGGTACCCTCTTCAATCTTGTGTGTGGTCTTATGCCACTCCAATGGATCCGCTAGTCTCAAATGGTGGTTGAGCACCACACAACCTTGTGGTACTTGTAGTTCCAACCATGCTAGGAGATAATCACATGGGACAAAAAACACACTCACATAAAATAAGGGATTATGGTTTACATACATGCCAAATACTTGCATACAAAACGTGAATGAACACATATATAATCAAGGTATCAACCAGAAAAATAAATAAATAAATAAAACGTGAATAGATATGGGTCTCTCATTGGATACAAAAATCAACAAAAAATTGATTTTTTTACAACCTTTTGGTTGACAAATTGATCATATATATGGAAATGAAAACAACATCAATGGGAAACTCACTCAATATTGATTCCACACTTTAAAAGTTCACTCTTAAAATATTAAAATGACATATTACAAGTTTGGGGCAAAACCAATTCATCAAAATACAAAAAAAGTGTCTTCTTCTTCACTAGAACAAGAAGCCTTGCTATTTGAAATTTCTCTTTGTTGTTCTCCAACTGATTTTCCCATCCTTTTAAAAAATGAAAAAAATATGTATATACCAAATGCATATTATATTATGGAAGGACAAATACATGACCACTAAGAAACATGGAAATTTGTGACCTCTATAATTGTAGGTGGTACCCATACTCCAACTGCCACTATAAACAATGCCCCACAAACATGTCCTTTCCAAATTTGATCCACACACGCACACACACACATATATATCTGTGTGTGTGGAGATTGGAAAGCGAGATCAGGTGACTAGGACCTAATCCTACTTAATCCTACTTTTTCCAACACATTGGGAATACGAAAGAGCATAGGGAGAGATCACTTTGGCTACTTCTTGTGGGAAAGAGAGAGCCAATGATTATCTCTTAGGTTTTCTATTCCTTTTTTTACAAATGATGAGAAAAACTAGGGTTTGAATGATCAACTAGGCTAGGAGATAAAGAATGAAGCATAAATGAGCTCAGAATTGAACAAACCTGTAGATCTAAAACTCAGATATTGAAAGCATGAAAGGGGGAGGATTTTGGATGTGTACCTAATGGTGCAAACTAAGCCAAACTGACCAGGACTAGGGTGCTACGCCACTTTCCCTGATGATCTGACAAAAAGTTGCAACTAGGAGGATGCAATTCTGATGTTTCGAGCTTCCACCTTGCCAAATTTCACCTGAAACTGGATGGACCAGGGCACCTAGAGAGGACCAGGGCGCCCAGAGAGGACCAAGGTGCAGGACCAGGGCACCCAGAGAGGACCAGGGTGTCACACCCCTGTCCTAGATAGGATCAGGGTGCCACGCCCCTGTCCTAGTGATTTTTTCTCAAATTTGATCTTTGGGACTATGTCTGTGTGCTTTGTTGAGCCTAAAAATTGCAGCGACAATCGGATCCTGTACCTATACCTGCAACTGAAAATAGGGTTATAGGGTTTTGCCTTAGTCAAACCTCCGTGTTGGTGATTTCCACCTCCACAAATAGTCTATAATGTACTGAAAATGTGTTTGCTAGAACCTTGTGTGCATGCAAGATCCTAAATGATAAGAAATTAGAGCTACCCTACACATGAGAGTAAATGCTAAATGTAAATGTGAATGTAAATGACAATGCTTCAAACCAAATATTCTAAATGATCTAAAGCATGAATATAAATGTGTAAATTGATGTAAATAATCTCATACAAAGACATGAAAATAACATGGAATAATACCAATCCCCAAGGGAGAGATATTGCCACTAGATCTCCTATTACTCTTCAATGTCTTCAAGGCTCCTAATTGATGATGAATTCTTGATAAAATGTTGTTGAATATTGTTGAATATTGTTGAAGACTCCACATAGGCTTCTCTTTCACTACATAGAAGGCTACTTGTGCTTTCTCCAATAGCTTTTTCCTAGATTTGATCCCTTGGATCCCTTCAAATAAAGAAAGAGAGCTCTTATGTATGAAACCCTAGATCTTAATTTCGACTTAATTCCACCTTTAGGCCGACCTAGGAATTGAATTTCCTGCCAATCTTTTGGGGTTAAGCATTATAATATTATAGAATTGTGCTCTCAAAATTTTAGGAAAAAAGCCGAGGACCATGTGCACTCCCACCACGGTCTGACCAACTTTTCACCAAATTTTCAGAACCGTTGGATATGATGACATTAGAGCGATTCCCAAAGTTACAACTGATTTCGAGGTGTTTTGATATGCGAAATCGGGCCTTAAAGGTTGAAATAGAAATAAAATAAAAATGACCACACTTAGGTTAAAGGGCCCAATTTTATAATGTATGAAGTGATGAAATATGACTTTAGATTTAATTAAATAAATAAATTAAATTATTAAAGGGAAATTAGAAATGCAAGATGCAAGACACACTAAGGTGGGTGCTAACCTAAGTGTGAAATTTTATTGGAGGAATAAAATAAAAGCGAGCACACTTAGGGTAAAGGGCCCAATTTTATAATGTATGAAGTGATGAAATATGACTTTAGATTTAATTAAATTAATTAATTAAATGCTTAAAGGAAAATTAGAAATGCAAGATGCAAGACACACTAAGGTGGGTGCTAACCTAAGTGTGAAATTGTACCACCCTAGCAAGGGTGTACAATTTACGACACTACAGTATGTATGTATGTATGTACACACACACATATATACACACATACATATATATACATATATACATATACACACACATACATATACATATACATATACATATACACATATATGTATGTATATATATATGTATATAGATACATATATATATGTATATAGATACATATATATACATACATATATATATGTGTGTGTATATATATACATACATATATATATGTGCATATATATGTATATATATACATATATATGTTAGGATTCCCAAAGATACTGAGGGGGGGGTGAATCAGTATCTAACCGGTTTGTGAATTTACTTGAATTAAAACATGTAAAGCATGTCAATGCAGTGTATCAGTAAATCAAAACTAATGCAGTAAACAAGAAAAACAATAACCACATGAAGAGCACACCATAACACAGTAGTTTAATGAGGAAACCCGGTGTGGGAAAAACCTCGGTGGGATTTGTGACCCATAATATTCACTTACTGGCCAATAAGGGAATATTACTGCTACAATAGGGGCCTACACATGTAGGAAGGCCAAGTGCCTAGAGCTCAATTACAAAAGGAAGTCACACTGACTTACAAAAATGGATTATAATAATCCAATGTCTTGTACTTCTTCAAAATAGCATCTGCTATGCCAGATCCAGTACCGGTTTTAGTTCTGCTGTATACATAAACCCTTAACCTAAAATTCGCATATTAGGTCTGCATATTTTCGCCTATTACCTTATTACAAAATGTTCTACAATGATCTCATACATATATGAGTCATATTACAACTTGCCATGTCGGCTTACAATGATTTTACAATTAATTATAAAATATATTATCAACAAAATTCCTGTCAGCCTGGGTTCCGGTATCCTTCCTTTCACTGCCAATGTTCTGTGTGCCGAAGTAGAGTTTGTCGTTGCCGGTGCTAGTATAATAGTCTTGCCAGTATCATATGATTGCAAGGTTGCCATCAATGACAAAACCTCCAATCACCTACAATATCTCATTGGAGTGTGCATTTGCCAACAATATATATATTGTAAAGAGGAAAATTTGATTTCACAATTTGCAACATATAAAGAGAAATCACCAAATCAATTTTTGCTTTGAGGGAGGAATTCGTTTACATTCACAAGAGGGGAGGAATCCACTAGATTCAATCACAAATCAGATAAGGATTGAATACTAGGTGGATTGATTGATTATGATGTGTTTTTCCCTTTTTTGTAAGTTGAAATGCCGATTTAGGGTAAAGTACTAAAATTTAAGACAAAACTGAGAAAATAATGAGCTACACGTTCGAGATTTTGTCGTGCACTTGTATCTAAGTAATATAAGCTAATTCAAATCTGCCCTACAAAAATACCCCAAAAATGCAAGCATCGTGATATGGCAACACGGTGCTCCAAATTTTCCGCACACCAAAAAGGGTTGTTTTGTCTCTGTGTCTGAAGCTTATTTCCAGAAGTACAACTGTGCACCTATTTCTTGCACACAGAAAGAAGGGGAAAAAGGTTGGGAATAGAGGTTTGCCTAAGTCAAACCCTAGTTTGGAATCAACCTTGAATGAAATATTGCAAATTCTTGAAATAAATGATGGAAAAGTATACCTTAGATCTGCAATGAGTGATGATGATGCTTTGATTCTTGAATGTAATCATAGATGTTGTATAAAATGGCATGAACATGACAAAACCCTAATCACACACACATGCTTGCAAATGAATGATGTAATGTTTCTCCACAATGGATAGATGAAGAATATGTAGCCTTGAAGACCTCTAGAAATGCTTGATGATGAATGCTTCAATGCTTGATTGTAGTTCTCCTTGCCTTATTTCCTTATTCATCTATATGCCTATATGTCAAAATAAGAGGGGAAGACCTCCTTATATACTTTCCCGTTGTCAAACATATTAATTTTCCAACATAGGCCGACATGAAGAAGTGATTCCCGCTCAAGTTTTGAATAGGGCCTAGGGTCCAAATTAGGCCCCAATTAGGGAGGACCATGGCGTGGCGCCATGGTCCTAGTGAGGACCAAGGCACCATGCCTTGGTCCTACCCCAAATTGGGCTAGGGTTAAGGGGTCCCAACAAGGTACAGGATGAAAATATGATATTTATTGCATGGCAGAGGTATAAATAGGTCTAGATCAAGCGTGAGGATGAGAACACTAAAGCGAGGGCCCCAAATATAGTCAAAATTGCAAAGGGTGCAATTATAGGACACTACACACACATATGTGTGTGTGTATGTATGTATGTATGCGTGTGTATATATACATATATATATATATACATGTATATATACACATACATATATATACATGTATATATATTTATATATATATGTATATATACATGTGTATATATACATGTATGTATGTATGTATGTATGTATGCTTGTTTGTATGTATGTGTGTGTGTATATATGTATGTATATGTATATGTATATAAAAGAATATTTTCTACACCCCCACCATACTTTTAAACTAATGGTTCATTGGATTAAATACACAAATAATAAACATCACCCATGACATCTACTATAATAATGGACTCGAGATGACATGTTTGACATTGGGTTTGCAAATAATAACTAAGGTAGTTGGGAACCACTTTTTTCCATTTGGATGTATTCCAATCTATATTTAGAAGGATTTCTAGTTGCTATCAACTTAATATGGTAGTTTCAAGTATTACAAATACATTAATGACAAAAAAAATGGATATTTTGGTGCCTTTGTGGGGCCTTAGAGTGGAAGTGAACTTTTTGTGTGTGTGTTTGACATTAAACTATATAAGAAAATAAAACCAACCAAACTACACTTGTGGGGAAGTTTGATTGAACAAAACTGATGGGAAAATAAGTGTTGTACACCTTGCATAATAATGTTTATAATTGTAATATTTTATTTATTAAGTGAGTTGCACATGGATGTGTAAGGGTAGTTATTTGAATTATCTAGGTTAGCATTTGTAGAGATTGGAAGCATGGCATGGGATGTGTGGTTACATGCTTGATCACATGGAGTGTTTGTTGGTGGTTGGGATTTTGAAAGCATACGCGGTTGTATTTATAATGTAATGGGTGAACCCACAACAGTGGGTTACACTTTTTTGCCAACTTTGACACTGCAATATTTATTTTTAGAAATTTTTTCAGATTCAGACACCTATTATCGCTAAACCGTAAGGAATTTAGAGATGATGTGAACTAAAGATTTGTGTCATTTTGTATGTAGATTCTATTTTTTTTTTTTTTGATAATTTTTTGAATAAATTTGTTTCCATTTTTCTATCTCCCTTGAAAACTAGTTTTTTTCAAAAAAAACATTTTTAAAGAGTGATACTCACTCTATATATCATAACTTTATTTATATAATAGATATGAATGTGGTTCTTTTGAATTTGGTTTTGTGACATCCATATCTAGTGTTTGCAATTGGTTTTGTAACATTATTTTCAATATTTCATATTTTATTAAGATTTGAAGTTGAGTTAACTGTAATTTTGACATATGTCCATTTGATATTACACAACTTGTTGTATATGTAACAAAAATCATTCTTTTTTTTTGTTGGAAAGAGGACTTCAATAGACAGTGTGTATATATTTTTCAAATTTTTTTGGGTGACGTTTACTATTTTTCCATAAGCATTGAACTCAGAGGTTGATGTTCAGTGTGAAACCTATGTTTAGTTAAACTAAAAAAAAAACTCTTAATAAACTCAATACATAATAAAGTTTCAAATAAATTATCAGGGATTTCGAATAAAAGATGCACATGATGTTGAATGGTGCAAGACACACTTTGCAGCAAATGAGGCTACCGTGCATCATCAGGATTTGATCGAATCATACTGTATAGAATGTTCTGGGAGATATCAGGTAAACTTACGATCTTTCAAAATTTGATTTCAAATGTTTTAAGTTTTCAAATTATTAAATTAAATTTTTAAATTTACTTAATACATATAATTGAAAGTAATATTTATGTGAAAATAAAATAAAAAATTACTTTGAAGATGTGGATAGAAGATCAATGCATGGATGCTAGACGATAGGGAAAATAAGATCCTTGCATTCTGTCATGAGTACAGATAGTCGCATGTGGTCATTGTACACAAGGGATTACTCATGCTTTTGTTTTGACTTCATCTTTAGAAACTCTAATGAATGCATCAACCATCAATGTGGATATTCGAATGCATGGAAATTGGTGCCACTGGAAGTTACTAATACAAATGATGGAGACAGGGACGAAAGCTTCGATGACATTCCATTGATTTCTATTGATTATGATCATATTTCAGGATTGATCAAAATTGGTACGTGTATAAATTATTTACAAAAAAAATTCAATTTAAGTTCATGATTCAATATATTTAATAGTTAAATTTGTTGATTTTTGCATAGAGGAGAGGAAGAAGTTAACAAAACTAGAAATAAGTGATGAAATGTTGTTTCCCACAGGTTCAATGCACTTTAAATCTTATATTGACATCTATTTATTGATAGATCTTAAAGTTGTATCTTGCATTCACATTGATCTCTAGCTATCTGATACATTGTTTCAAACCTAAATTTTTTAAATCTAATTTGAAATGTTCTTTCTCGCACATGTAGGTTCAATTGTTGTTCAAGGAACACATTTGAAGCAAATGAAATTAGTTATACATGAAATTCACTTTATTGATTATCAACGTGACACCAAGGTCTATCAATATAGTCACCTTGTAATTGCTAGCTCCCTAACTCTTCATCCAGTCGTAGGACGTGGCATTCGTAAGTGGAGACTAGATACTGATGATCATGAGAGAATATTACAAGTTATCCAAGAGCGGGTTGAACCACATGATGTGGCCTAGAGAGAGAGAGAGAGAGAGAGAGAGAGAGAGAGAGAGAGAGAGAGAGAGTACATACCAAACAATTGATTTGACATTTATATTTATGTCTTAAGGGGATACATAGTTAGGACATGGTTCTTAAGGGTCTAAATCAAACTCTTATTCACTACACATGTATGCACATGATATTGTTTAAGGTTTTATGAAATTTTCTTTGTTGAACTTTAAATGGTTTAAGTCTTGAGTAAGGGGATGTCATTAACTAGATAAATGATTTTTAGATGTCTTAAGGGGATGTAATTACTAGGATACGACTTAAGGGGATGGTTTAAATTACTACTAGGATATGGCTAAAGGGGACATGATTTATTTTCATTGCATGCAGTTTAATTTAATATGTTGTTGATTGCATTAGATTCCCTTTAATTTTATTGTAGAAAGCCTCTTTTTTTTTTCTTTTCCGTAGGAGTGTAGATCTAGGACATGTAATTGTACTAGGATATGGCTTAAGGGGATGATTTAAATTCTTATGCATGTACTATCATGTTAAAAATGAAGTTTTATTATTTATTTTCAAGAATTTCCTGAGAAGTGTTTTTATAGACACTTGTATTACTACTACTGTTTATGGATGCTCTCAATCTTTCAATCTTACTGTTTGTTCACGAGAATAGTTCCTGAGGGGGAATTGCATCATCTGCCATGATGAATGTGATGGTAATATATAGATCTGGTACACCAGAAGGATAATTTAATGTCACATGAACATTGTCTTAGACAAAATTATTGGATACATTTATTCAAAATAATTATAATATCTAATATTTAAATTTATATGGTCCATTAAAATGAACAATTTAATTTTATTATAAATATAAGATCTAGTAAGTTTAAAAAAAATCAAGTATACATCAAGTGTACACATGTAAGAACATAGCATACATATGTCAATATGTAAATGTACATGTGCGTGCATCAAACTTAAACATTCATCAATCATGTATAAATTTAAAAATGTGTGACATGAGTATTAAATGTATGCACATGAGAGAGAGAGAGAGAGAGAGAGAGAGAGAGAGAGAGAGAGAGAGAGAGAGAGAGAGAGAGAGAGAGTCTTATGGAGAGGGAGAAAGAAGGAGAGAGAAAGAGAATCTTACTTGGGGAGAGAGAGAGAGAGGGAGAGAGTCTTAAGGGGCCCTGTCCAAAGAGATCTAGAGAGAGACAAGTTGGGAGAGAGAGTCCACCTTGAGAGAGATAGAGAGGGGAGGGAGTTAGAGAGAGAGAAAGAGAGAGAGAGAGAGAGAGAGAGAGAGAGAGAGAGAGAGAGAGAGTCTTATGGAGAGGGAGAAAGAAGGAGAGAGAAAGAGAATCTTACTTGGGGAGAGAGAGAGAGAGGGAGAGAGTCTTAAGGGGCCCTGTCCAAAGAGATCTAGAGAGAGACAAGTTGGGAGAGAGAGTCCACCTTGAGAGAGATAGAGAGGGGAGGGAGTTAGAGAGAGAGAGAGAGAGAGAGAGAGAGAGAGAGAGAGAGAGAGAGAGAGGTAAGACCCGTGAGTTGAGAAATTTAAGGAAAAGGATAAAAACATAAGTTTTTAAGGACATCTTTAAGTCTCAAGTGGTTTAAATCAAGGCTAATATGATGCGAATATACAAATTTAAAGAGGTCACATTTTAACAAAGATCTGTCCAGTTAATTGGTAGTTCTTTCATTGGTAAGTTCTCTATATTTCATGTTTTGATAATTACAAAATAATTATTGAAGGATCTAGTTAATTTAAAAAGTTTAAGTCCCTTAAAAATATATTTATTTTATGTTTTTACTATTTTATGTCTCATTTGATTTAGTTTAATAAAGAGATTAAATTAATATTTTATGTTTTATTTAAAATAACTAATAAGCTCAACTTTTTCTAATCAACATATTATAACATTTTTTAAATCAAACATAAAACATCGACATAATATAATGTATACATGCAAATACATTTTTTCCTAACATTAAAACACACACACACACACACACACACATGTACATGTATATATGCACACACACACACACACACACACACACACACACACACACACATATATATATATATATGTACATATATACATATGTATATATATAAATATACACACACATAACTACATATACATGTACATATATGTATATATACATATATGTACATATGTATATATACATATATACATGTATATATAGATATATATTTGATATACATATATACCCATATATATATGTATATACAGTAAGGGCTTTTGGGGGGTTTATATTGAAAAAAACCCTAAACACGGGGGTTTGATCGAACCCCTTCAAATATTAATTAAAAAAAAAAAATGACTTTCGATCGAAACATACATTCGATCAAAAGCTACTCGTAAAATACTTTCAATCGAAAGTGATTTTTGCTTTTGATCGAAAGTGACTTTTGATAGAATGTGGGTAAAAATTGATTTTGGACAAAAGAGTGGAATTCTTTCGTCCAAAAAAGTATAACCCACTATTGTGGGTTCACCTTGTTGCATTGTTGATCATACATGGATGCTAGATACTTTTGGAGCCTAGGTTTTTTTCTTATGAGGGTTTTCCCATGGTATATCTTTTATCATCTTTGATGGTATGATGTCTATTCTTTGCATATGGATTCTAAGTGATTATTTTGTTAATTTTTCAATTAGGTTATGTAGAAATTGCCATGGTACGGCTACAAGTTTCCTTTCAAAAACTATCAAAATTCTCAATGTTTTCATGTCTACTTTGGATGAAAAGTTTTGATGATGACATCAAAATAAGATGATGTCGCCATGGATTGGGATGACTATATATGAGATAATGTTATGATGATGTTATCAGGATATGATGGCATCAACAAAGGACGCGGTGACACCGATAAGGATGAATTTGTGGGAAAATGTAAATAGATTAGATGTGTGTGTAAATCCAACTAAATTGGTTAATAATTTGGGTTTTAAAAGGTTCAGTTCAATCGGCCAAATAATTCTTCAAATGGGGCAATGATGCCAATGTTATTAAGTAATGATAGATCAAGTTCAGATAGATGTCTGTTTGGTCCCGGAGACAACTGAGGGGGGGGGGGGGGTGAATCAATTGTCTAATAAACTCAAACCAAAAAACAACTTAACCAACTTAATGCTTAATACCGGTAAAACAGTCTTTTATACCGGTGGATAGTTTTAACAGATAATTGCAATACCGGTAAAGATTAATGCATGAAACAAAAAGACAAAGTCATCCACAACACTTAACACCAATATTTGTACGTGAAAACCCTGTAAGGGGAAAAACCACGGTGAGAAACCTTACCCACAATCAGATGATACTGCTGCAGATAGTAAGTGTATACAAATGGGGTCTGCACATGCAGAAAGTCCAAGCGCCTAGAGCTCACTGCTCAAACACAAAATAGGAGTCACACTGACTACAATTGGACGGTTAAATCCAATAAGAATGTACTGCTCAAAATAGTATCTTCATATGCTGGATTCAGTACCGGTGTATTTCTGATATGCTTTCACAAAAACCTTGTTTTACCTTCAAATGATGTCTGTGTGTATAGCTCTACTTATTCTTGCATATACCTTCTCACAATTCTTCTTCGCATTCCACTTCTGATCTTACAAATAAGATTTTACATTTATATTATAACCTAGGACCAATTTTAGTAGGTCGGCTCTAAAGGATATTACAATAAAATCAATTTACAAATAAATTAATGCCCGATGCAATAACCGATTCAACATGTCGGCTTAATGCATTTACAACAATAATAAATCATCTCCATAGCGTGCCATGCTGATTTGGAAAAGATAAACCTACCGGTGTATAACCTGGACCTATTTGCCGATAACAACAAATATGCAAATACGAATATACCAATAATCAAATCTCCAAGACAGAGTGTCCCAATGATGTCTTCGACATAACCAAGTGTTTTCCATTCCATTCAAAGTGTCGGTGATCATTATATCCCACCATTGTATCAGACACTGGTGACTGTGCATGAGTCATTTGCTTGTTGGTGAATGTTGCTGATTCTTCAAAGTGCCAGAGTTGATAAGTGTTAGTGGGTGTTGACATCAATGAAAAAACCATACCAAAATACCAACAATCTCCCCCTTTGGCATTGATGGCAACACAAGATGGAAAAATCATCAAAGTGCCAAAACAGAAATGCCAAATACCAAAATACCAATAATTACCAAAATATAAGTAATTTCTCCCAAAGTAACAATCTCTCCCTCTAAGAGTGATATGTATTTCCTTGTGTTTTTCCATACCAATCTCTCCCCCTTTGACATCAAATGCCAAAGTTACTATAAAACCAAGTTCATATACAAAATACAAACCAATTTAGTATATCAACTACTCCCCCTGAGAAGTAGCTTTCTCATCAAGGCCGGAGTAAAATATTTCTCTGTTAGTTCTGTCGGTCGATGACAAACACCGACTCTCTAAGTATCTACTGGTGGGGGTATGACCCCATGCTGATCTCTAAGATATTCAAACATCTCCTTAGGCAGAGGTTTAGTGAAAATATCTGCAATCTGCTCTTTAGTATTCACATAAACCAGTTTTATTTCTTTTGTTTCAACATTTTCCTTTAGAAAATTCAGTTTGATAGAAACATGTTTGGTTTTAGAATGTAGTACTGGATTCTTAGATATATCAATTGTTGCAGTGTTATCACAATAGATAGTTATAGGTTCCTTGCATTTTACCTTTATGTCTTTCAACATTTGCTTAAGCCATAGTACTTATGTACAATTAGTTGCTGCTGCAACATATTCTGATTTTGCTATTGATAAGGATGTACAACTTTGTTTCTTACTCAACCAAGAAACTAGTCTGTTTCCAAGAAAAAATGCTCCGTCGGTGGTACTTTTTCTATCATCCACATCTCCTGCCCAATTTGTATCTGTGTATGCACATAATTCAAAGTTTTCATCTCTAGGATACCATAATCCAAGATTTGTAGTGCCTTGTAAGTATCAGAAAATCCTCTTTACTGCTGATTCATGATTCTCTCTAGGATTACTCTAAAATCTTGAAACAATACATACTACATTCATGATATCAGGTCTGGTTTGTGTCAAATACAGTAAACCTCCTATCATAGATTTGTACCTAGTTGGATTAACAGGTGTAGATTCATCCCTTAGTGATAGTTTGTCACTTGTAGGTGTGCTTACTGATTTAGAGTTTTCCATCCCAAATTTCTTTAGTAACTCCTTTAAGTACTTGGATTGACTCAAGAATATACCTTTGTCAGTCTGTGAAATCTGCAATCCTAAAAAGAATTTTATTTCTCCAATCATAGACATTTCAAATTCTTTCTGCATTTCAATAGAAAATTCTTTACATAATCCATCTTCTTCTCCAAAGATTATATCATCAACAAAAACTTCTATAACCAAGATGTCATCATTAGTCACTTTATAATATAAGTTGTTGTCAGCATTACATTTAGAAAAACCAATCTTCAAAAGATACTTATCCAATCTTGCATACCAAGCTCTTGGAGCTTGTTTTAATCCATACAAATCTTTCCTTAACCTGCAAACCATATCTTTGTTATCTGTCAAAGAAAATCCATCAGGTTGTTAAATGTAAACTTCTTCAAGATCTCCATTTAGAAATACACATTTATATCCATTTGATATACTTTGTAGTTCTTATGTGCTGCAAAAGCCAAAAATAATCTGACTGCCTCAATTTTGGCTACCGATGCAAAGGTCTCATTATAATCAATTCCTTCTTTCTGAGAATATCCCTTACATACTAGTCTAGCTTTATTTCTGATTACCTTACCATCTTCATTAAGTTTGTTTTTGAATACCCATTTGGTTCCAATTACATTTTTATCTTTAGGTTGGGGAACTAATGTCCAAGTGTTATTCTTCTCAATTTGTTCTAGTTCTTCTTCCATAGCTTTAGTCCAATGTTTATCTTCACATGCCTCATTAACTGATGATGGTTCAATTTGAGAAATAAGACATACCTCTTCATTTGCCAATCTTCCTCTTGTCATAACTCCTTTATACTTATTTCCAATTATCTGATCTTCAGAATGATTCAGTCTTACATACCGGGGTGTCTTTGTTTGCCGTTGTTCCTAGGTTATTGTGGAATTTTTAGATGATACTTGTGTAATTGGATCTTCATTCTGTACCGGTGGATTCAGTGTAGGTTCATTTGTTAGAATTATTGTTGCCGGTTCAAAGTCTATATACCTTGAAGTTCCTCTGAATTGTTCATCAATCTTCACATTTGTACTCTCAACAATTTTTTTGCAATCTTTTGTTAAAACATCTATATGCTTTACTTTTAGATGAATAACCAAGAAATATTCCTTCATCACTTCTAGGATCAAATTTCCCAATATACTCATCTCTTCTAATATAACATTTACTTCCAAATATTCTGAAATATTTAAGAGTAGGAGTAATATCAAACCATAGTTCATGAGGAGTTTTATCGGTTTCACCTTTGATGTGAACTTTGTTGAATGTATAGACCACTTTACTTACTGCCTCTCTCCAATATACATGTGGTAGGTTTGCTTCTGATAACATACTTCTAGCTGCATCCAAGACAATTCTGTTTTTTCTTTCAACAACTCCGATTTGTTGTGGTGTCCAAGGTGCTGATAGCTGTCTTCTGATTCCATTCACTTCATAGAATGCATTAAATTCTTTAGATGTAAATTCTCCTCCTTGATTTGATCTTAGACATTTGATTTTCTTACCGGTTTCATTTTTTACCATTGCTTTGAACAGTTTGAACTTCCAAAGTGCTTATTATTTTTCTCTAAGAAAAGTAACCCAACTCATTCTAGAATAGTCATCAATGATTAACATGAAATATCTATCACCTTGTAAACTTTTAGTTCTAGCTGGACCACATAAATCAGTGTGAATTAAGTCAAGAGCATTACTGGATTTTTTTGGAATACTTTTGAAGGTGGCTCTAACTTGTTTTCCAAATTGACATTCCTTACATACTGTATTGTGAGGTTTGACAATTTTAGGTAAATCTCTAACTGCCTTAGTAGTACTGATTTTTACCATGCCATCAAAGTTTACATGACAGAGTCTCTTATGCCATAACCAACTTTCATCAATATGTGTAATCAAGCATGTCTTTTCACTGTTATTCAAATGAAAGATATTACCTCTAGTTTGATTACCGGTTGCAATTTATAAACCAGTTCTATTCATGATTTTGCATTTTCCATTTTTGAATTGTAACTGAAATCTTTTCTCAACTAATTGACCAACACTCAAAAGATTATGCTTTAAACCTTCAACATAGTAAATCTTGTCAGTATTATGATTTCCATCAAGAGATATTTTATCTTTTCCTTTGATCAGACAAGCTTTATCATCTCCAAATCTCACTAGAACTCCATTATATTCTTGAAAGTTCAAGAATTTACCTTTATCTCCTGTCATATAATGTGAACATCCATTGTCTGCCGGATCCTCATCAGAATCATCAGTTACTCCTTCATTAGCAAGATAACAAGATTTGTCTTTATTCTTCTTAAATCTATATCTCTGATATTCAGGGTTAGGCTTGTATGTTCTTCTAGCTTCTTCTCTTAGTCTAGCATGTCTATTAGGACATCTTGAAGCCATGTGACCAATCTTATTACAGTTAAAACATTTAAAGGGTGCTTTACCTTCATACTTACTTCCAATTGGACCTTTAGGCATTTTCCTTGCAAATAGTGCTTTAAGTTCTTCAAGTTGTTCATTTTCTCTCCCGCTTTCTTCAAGTTCTCTTGCATAGAAGGCTTTCCAATTAGATTTGTCAAATGATGATGCAGATGATGTTGATGCTTTAAAGGCTAAATTTGTCTTTATAGTAGCAACAGGACCAAATTCCTCAATTTCAAAGGCTGAAAGTTTTCCAATCAATGTATCTCTAGTTACTGATGTATTAGACATTGTTCTTAACTCATTTATAGTAGTGACTTTCATTTTATATGCCGGTGGCAATCCTCTTAAAACTTTTGAAACAACTTCATCTTCACTTAAGGTTCCTCCACAACATTTAATACCCAAAACAATTTCATTAACTCTTTCCATAAAAGCAGAAATCCTTTCATCTTCTTCCATTTTCATATTTTCATACCTGACCCGGAAGCTTTCAAGCTTTGCAATTTTGACTATGGAATCTCCTTCATTCAATGTTTCCAAATGATCCCAAATAGCTTTAGCAGTGGACCTATCTGATAATCTCATGATTTGCTGATCTGTTAATGCGCTCAAAAGTGCTTCTCTTGCTTTGCAATCATTTTCTTCATCTTTTCCCAAGGTAGGTGCATTGGGCTGACCGGGAGTAGGAGTAGTATATCCATTCTTTGTAACTTCCCAGATGTCCTTTCCAATGCAATTTGTATGTGTCTCCATTCTGATCTTCCATATGCCATAGTTGGTTCCATCAAGTTTAGGATTGTCCTTCCTAAAATAGTTAGTAGACATTGGATCTCCGGGGGTGAATCAGTTGTCTAATAAACTCAAACCAAAAAACAACTTAACCAACTTAATGCTTAATACCGGTAAACCAGTCTTTTATACTGGTGGATAGTTTTAACAGATAATTGCAATACTGGTAAAGATTAATGCATGAAACAAAAAGACAAAGTCATCCACAACACTTAACACCAATATTTGTACGTGGAAACCCTGTAAGGGGAAAAACCATGGTGGGAAACCTTACCCACAATCAGATGATACTACTGCAGATAGTAAGTGTATACAAATGGGGTCTGCACATGCAGAAAGGCCAAGCGCCTAGAGCTCACTGCTCAAACACAAAATAGGAGTCACACTGACTACAATTAGATGGTTAAATCCAATAAGAATGTACTGCTCAAAATAACATATTCATATGCTGGATTCAGTACCGGTGTAGTTCTGGTATGCTTTCACAAAAACCTTGCTTTACCTTCAAATGATGTCTGCGTGTATAGCTCTGCTTATTCTCGCATATACCTTCTCACAATTCTTCTTCGCATTCCACTTCCGATCTTACAAATAAGATCTTATGTTTATATTATAACCTAGGACCAATTTTAGTAGGTTGGCTCCAAAGGATATTACAATAAAATCAATTTATAAATAAATTAATGCCCGATGCAATAACTGATTCAACATGTCGGCTTAATGCATTTACAACAATAATAAATCATCTCCATAGCGTGCCATGCTGATTTGGAAAAGATAAACCTACCGGTGTATAACCTGGACCTATTTGCCGATAACAACAAATATGCAAATACGAATATACCAATAATCAAATCTCCAAGACAGAGTGTCCCAATGATGTCTTCGACATAACCAAGTGTTTTCCATTCCATTCAAAGTGTCGGTGATCATTATATCCCACCGGTGTATCAGACACTGGTGACTGTGCATGAGTCATTTGCTTGCTGGTGAATGTTGCTGATTCTCCAAAGTGCCAGAGGGTATAAGTGTTAGTGGGTGTTAACATCAATGAAAAAACCATACCAAAATACCAACAATGTCAACCTCTATAACTATTTAAAATTAATTTTATACGAATAGACATGAAAGATGTGAAGTGAACCAGTTCAAAGTTAAGATGAAACAAATCAGGTTCAAATGAGCTTTAAACTTTCACGAAGATTCGGTTTTGATTTATAAATTTGGTTGGGTGTGGTAAAAGTTTATTAAACTAGTTTCTATAATTTTGGACGAGGAAGTTCTAATGGGCATTATAAACCTGCAAAAGCTCAAGTTTTCCTAAAAACTTGAAGAGATTTAGAAATGCGAGAAAAGGTGTTTGAATTGGACCCAATAACTTTTAAAAGGGGAACTACACTTAGACGTTGGTTTGTTGTAAAAGGAAAAATTGGTTATTTTTATTCATTTATCTCCTTTCTAGACGACTTCCAAACAGTCAAGACGTTGTGAAGAAACTTAGGAGAACTAGACATGGTTTGAATGGACAATAAAAACCTACAAGAATTTTTTTGAATTCTTTTGACTCATGTTAACAATTTTTGTAAAAATATTTCCTAATCATAAACATCATGTCCACATGGGGGACCCAATTTAAAAGTTTCTTAGATCAATTGTCAATAATGGGAAGATGGAGCTAAATACACACTTAAAGAGACAAAACAAAAAAACAAAAAATGAGAAACATCAAAAGTGGGTGCCAATACCTTCAATTCTAAGTTCCTCATGTTTCAAATCATTATCTGTGCATGACACTAAATTTAATGTAATAATAATGGGATAATAATTTGGACATAGTTCCAAAATATTACAAAGAAAAAAATAATGAGTTCAAAATCATTTGAACATTAAAATGTTCTAAATAATTAATTAATGAAATGCTAGGAAATTCCTCAATCCACCCTTGATGAATGCTTAAAATTATAATTTTTTATGTTAAAAAAAAAACTTTTGATTACTATAAGAACATCAATTAAAATTCACAATTTTGAATTCCCAAAAATTTGAAGCCATATGCTACCAAGTGAACATAACATCTTATCGATGATCATATTTAGGTGGTAGTTCATGACTTTCAAAATTGTAAAGGAATGCTTAAAGATATAAACACAAGATTCATTGTGTTGATACCAAAGAAAATATACCCATCCAATTTGAGTGACTTTCATTCAATATTTATCTACAACACAATTATAAAGTCACATCCAAAGTAATGAAAAGCTACCTCAAATTAATATTTTCACGCATTATATCACAAGAATAGTGCAACTTTACTCCTAGTTGAGATATTATGAACAACGTAATAGTTGCATAAGAAACATTATACTCCATCTCAATATCCAATCAAATCAATATGATATTGAAGTTAGATGTTAGTAAAGCATACACCCTCGTCCATTAAATATTTATACTCAAAATAAAAAGATTGTATTCCATTATGTTTGGATAAAGAGGATCTAAAATTGCATCCCACTATTCAATAATCGATCTTGGTTAAGGGTAACCCATGCAAATTATTTGAACCTACTAGTGGCCTATGACAAGGAGACCCTGTCTCCCCCTTCCTTTTTGTCATCATGACCGAAGCACTTGGTCATGCAATCAATTCCTTCTCAAATCAAGGAATATAGAGTGGTGCACAAATGGTCAACGATTTCCACCCATCACTCACTAGCTATTTGATGATGACACAATTTTATATAGGAGAGAAAGTCTAGATTAATCATACACAATAAAGTTCTTCTAGAGAAATATACTATAGCCTCAAATCATATTATTAATAAAGATAAATCCAATTTATATTTCTTTAACACAAGGAAAGGCCTCCAAAAGGAAAACTTCTTTGTGCTAAATTTTAACAAGGGTGATCTTTCAAGTATTTAGGAGTTTCATTGTTCAAAGGAGAAATGAGGACATGCCTATGAAATAAAACCATGAACAAGTATAGGAAGAAGGTGATGCATTGGAAAGGTAAATATTTAACCATCTTTGAAAAGATATAGATGATTAAGACAATTATTTTAGCAATTTTGATTTATCAATTATCCAACACTTAGGTTAGCAAGAAAGTTGGTCATCAAATGGAAAGTATACTAAAATTTTCTTTGAGAAGGCTCCAATGAAGAGAAAATAATTTGGCTAGTTGGTTGGAAAATAGTTCAAAATGATTGAGAACCAAAATAGAGCTCTTGGTGCTAAACTCATATAAAAAATGTATAAAACCCCTTTTACATGGTGGTGCCAAATCTTACAAAAGAAATACTTGGATTCAAATTCCTACTAACAATTATTAACCAACCCCAATATACCTCATGGTTCACATGTATGAATTTCATGCTAAGTTGTTGGAGCTTGATCATGGGTGGTTAGCAATGGTCAAAATATAAAAATTCTAGATAGACTCATGGAATGAGATTCCTCCTTTGGTTGATATCCTTGATTTGGAAACATATCAAAATTGAATACCAAACATCCACAATACATATGTGAAAGACCTTCTAAGATGTACATGTTGGTCATTTGGTGGAATTGATTATGTGTTGCATTGATGTTTTGTCATTGATGTCAACACTAGTTGTTTGGATGCTTTACCGTCACCCTTCTGGTCCCGGTAGGTTAAGTGGTTTCTGGTTAACTTGGATTTGGTATGATCTGGTAGGATTTGGTATAGTCCGGTGATGGAATTGGCTTGTTCATAGTTAGTTTTGGTCTAGTGATCAGATGCTATCCTACTTGCTTAGAATATTGGTTTCTTGTTCCGGTGAGGGTTTCATCGATAGAGCTTTTGATGGATACCTTTGATGAATTGCATAAGTGGTGTTGGTGCAACTTTTGATGGAGTTTCAGGATGTTGTTGGTGATCATGTTCGAGACTTGGCGAATGGAGATCATTGCTGAAGCGTGTGGACCTACACTTGGTCCCGGTTGATCTAGGTTATGGACAGGTTTTAATGTAACGTGTGGATAGGACCTATTGATGTATTTCTGGGATGTCTTTTGTGTTGATATTACTTGTTTGGTCTAAGGCCGACATGGTTTGTAGTTATGTAACTGGTTTATTGTCTGGTGGCCGACCTGATTGTTTATGGTCAAGGGTTTGTATAAATAGATGTAAGATCTCATTGTAGATCATCATGGTTAATGTAAGAGGTCATGGTCAAGGAATGTAATGTGTGAATAAATGTAATATAATTTAGGCAGATGAGTTGGTCAATCATTGGAGATTGAATTGGGTTTATGTAAGAGGATTTAGTCCTTCGATATTGAGCTTAACCGAAACTGTACTCAAGCATAGGAGATGCTATCTTTTGCAGTTCAACACTTCTCCGGATTGTAGTATGGATTTATATGTAGTCAGTGAGGCTCCTTTTGTGATGAGCAGTGTGCTCTAGGCTGTTGGCCTTCCTACAAGTGCAGGCCCCTTCATTGTAATTCACATACTTACTGCATAAGTATTATCTTACTGTGGGTAGGCTTCCCACCGTGGTTTTTCCCTTTATCGGGTTTTCCCTGTACAAATATTGGTGTTGTATGGATGGCTTTTATTCTATGATTATTGTTTATGCTTAATTGATTAACTGCTATTCTGGTATTAAATTTTTAATTATTGAATGTTCCTATAATCCGTGACAACTAATTCACCCCCAACCTCTCAGTTGTCTTCCGGTTATCTGAACTGTTTAACAATTGGTATCAGAGCTTTGGTCCTCTTTGCAGAAAGCTTAACCACTTGAAGAAGATCTTATGGCGAATAACAGTTCCAGTTCATCTAGTTCTTCTAGAGCTATCTTTCGAAGGGATATTCTGAGGCTTGATGGAACAAACTACATAGTATGGAAGATTCAGATGGAGACTCATTTGAGATGTCTTGGCAAGAAAATTTGGGAGATCAAACAGAATGGTGTCACACCCTATAATCTGAGATTTGGCAATCCTCCTCCAGAAAACCTAGACAAGGAGCTTGAGAATGATTGTAGAGCAACAAAAGCCCTCTTGTGTACACTTTCTAATCAACAAATGATGGGATTAACTGACAAATCATCTGGAAAGGCTATATGGGATAAGTTGGAGACTCTTAATGAAGGTGACCCTACAGTGAAGATTTATAAACTTGATGGTTATCGGGTGAGATATGAAAACCTAAAGATGGAAGAAGATGAAAGGATTACTGCATTCATGGAAATGGTAAATGAGATTGTTATGAGGATTCAATGTTGTGGTGGAACTCTGAGCGAAGATGAAATTGTTTCTAAAGTCCTAAGAGCCCTATCATTGGCTTACAAAATGAAGGCTACTGCTATTAATGAATTGAGAACAATGGCTAATACATCTATCAATAGAAATACTTTGGTTGGGAAACTATTTGCTTTTGAGCTTGAGGAATTTGGACCTTCTAGAGCTGTGAAGACTGAACCTGATTTTCATGCATCTACATCTGCAACCGGTAAGCAAGACTGAAAAGCTTTATATGCAAAGGAGTTAGAAGATATGAAGAGAGAAGATGATGAGTTTGAGCAACTTGAAGCACTATTTGCTAGAAGAGTACCGAAAGGACCGGTAGGAAGTAAGTATGAAGGAAAAGCACCTTTTAAATGTTTTTCATGTAATAAGATTGGTCATTTTGCATCTAGATGTCCTGGAAGAAATTCAAGATTTTAAGAAAGAGTTAAAAGATCATTTAAGCCTAGCCCTGGATATCAGAACAAATATAAGTACAAGTATAAAAAACACAAATCATGCTACATAGCGGATGAGGAAGGCATTATCGATTCAGATGATGAACCGACAAAAGACTCTGCTAGTGGATCCCGCAATGGGAAGGAATGGGTATTCCTAGCTATCAAGGAAGATGATTCAACATTGGAAGAGAATGTATCTGAAGAGAAGGCACTTGCTACTAAAATTGAAGACAAGGATGAATGGGTAATTTATAGTGGTTGTTCACATCATATGATTGGAGATAAAGGGAAGTTTATGTCTTTGCAAGAATTTGATGGTGGACTAGTTAGATTTGGAGATGACAAGGCATGTATGATCAAAGGAAAAGGAACTATATCATCGGATGGTAAGAACAATACTAACAATGTTTATTATGTTGAAGGTTTGAAGCATAATCTTGAGTGTAGGAAAATTGGTAGATAAGGGATTTCAATTATAGTTCAAGGATGGAAAATGCAAAATCATTAACAGATCTGGCTTGGAGATTACAATCGGTACACAGACAAAATGTAATATGTTTCATTTGAACTTCGGTGAGAAGATATGTTTGATTGCACAAATTGATGAGAGTTGGCTATGGCATAAACAGATGTGTCATGTAAATTTTGATTCCATTGTGACGATCAGTTCAACTAAGGTAGCTAGGGATATACCTAAGATTATGAAGCCCTATAATCTGGTATATAAAGAATGTCAAATGGGTAAACAAGTCAGAACCTCTTTTAGGAGTATACAAGATAAATCAGACGATGTTCTTGATCTTATTCATACTGATTTGTGTGGCCTTTCTAGAGTTAAAAGTTTTCATGGTGATAGATATTTCATGCTAATCATTGATGATTATTATAGAATGATGTGGGTTACTTTTTTGAGAGAAAAATCTGAAGCATTTGAAAAGTTTAAAATATTTAAGGCTAAAGTAGAAACTGAGACAAGATTGAAGATTAAATGTTTGAGATCAAATCATGGTGGAGAATCCACATCTGGTGAGTTTAATAACTTTTGTGACAAGCATGGTATAAGGCAATTTTCTGCTCACTGGACACCTCAACATAATGGAGTTGTGGAAAGGAAGAACAAAAATACCTTGGATGCTGCTAGAAAAATCATGATGGAAGCTAATCTACCTCATATCTACTGGAGAGAAGTAGTGAGTACAACGGTTTATACATTCAATAGAGTGCATATCAAAGCGGAAACTGGTAAGACACCTTATGAATTATGGTTTGGCAATACACCTATAGTTAAGTATTTTAGAATTTTTGGTAGTAAATGTTGTATCTGGAGAGATGATACTATTGGGAAATTTGATCCTAGATGTAATGAAGACATATTTCTTGGTTATTCTAATGAAAGCAAAGCATATAGATGTTATAACAAGATATTACAGAGAATTGTGGAAAGTGCTAATGTCAAAGTAGATGAGTTGAACATAAGTCAAATCGGAGTTTATGAGAAGGAACCGATAGTGGAAATGATTATATATGTATCGGTAGCACCTTTACCAGAATAGAGAGTTGAACTAGTTAGTCCAACAACATTAGAGAATTTTACAATAACTAAAACAAGGAAGAGGAACATAATGTCAGAAGACTCCTAGGTATGTGAGATTGAATTATTCTAAAGATCAAATCACTGGGGATGAGATCAATAGATTGATGACAAGAAGAAGATTGGCAACTAATAAGGTCTATTTAATTTTACAAGTTGAACCGGTATCATTAATTGAAGCATGTAAATATGAACATTGGTTAAAAGCTATGGAAGAAGAATTAGATCAGATTGAGAAAAATAACACATGGACTTTGGTTCCCCGGCCTAAAAAAAAATGTCATTGGACCTAAATGGGTATTTAGGAATAAATTGAATGAGTATGGTCAAGTTATAAGGAAAAAGGCTAGATTGGTTTGTAAAGGATATTCTTAGAAGGAAGGAATTGATTATAGAGAGACTTTTGCACCTATAGCTGGGATTGAAGTTGTAAGATTATTTCTTGCCTATGCTGCTTATAAAAACTACAAGGTTTATCAAATGGATGTTAAATGTGCATTTTTGAATGGGGATCTTGATGAGGAAGTTTATATTGAGCATACTAATGGTTTTTCACTATCAGATGATACATATATGGTTTGCAGGTTGACGAAAGCTTTATATGGATTGAAACAAGCACCTAGAGCTTGGTATGCAAGGTTGGATAAATATCTTTTGAAGCTTGGTTTTACTAAAGGCAGTGCTGATAGTAATTTATATTATAAAATGATTGATGATGATATACTGATTGTTGAAGTATTTGTTGATGGCATTATTTTTGGAGGTGAAGATAAATTATGCATAGAATTTTCTAAGAATATGGAGAAATAATTTGAGATGTCTATGATTGGTGAGATGAAATTTTTCTTAGGTTTGCAGATTACTCAGACTGACAAAGGCATTTTCATCTGTCAAACTAAATATGCTAAGGAGTTATTGAAGAAATTTGGAATGGGAGATTCTAAACCAGTAAGTACTCCTATGGTTACAAGTGAGAAATTGACAAGAAAAGATGTTTCTACACCAGTAAATCCTACAAGATACAAATCTATGATTGGAGGCCTTCTTTATTTGACTCAGACTAGGCCTGACATTATGAATGCTATTTGTATTGTTTCAATATTTCAGAGTGACCCTAGAGAAAATCATGAGATGGCGGTGTAAAGGATTTTTATATACTTGCAGGGTACATCAAAATATGGCTTGTGGTACCCTAAGGATGATAACTTTACCTTATGTGCATATACAAATGTTGATTGGGCTGGAGATGTTGATGACCAGAAAAGTACTTTTTGGTGGAGCTTTCTTTCTTGGAAAGAAGTTGGTTTCATGGATCAACAAGAAACAATCATGTACTTCTCTATCTATTATTGAAGCTGAGTATGTTGCTGCTGCTACTAACCGTACACAAGTTTTATGGATGAAGTAAATGTTGAAGGATATAAAGGTGGATTGTGATGCACTGGTAGTTATTCACTATGATAACTCTGCTGCTATTGATATATCAAAGAATCTGGTATTTCATTCTAAGACAAAGCACTTATCTATCAAGTATAACATTTTGAAGGAGAAGGTGGAATAAAATGAAGTTAGACTGGTTTATGTGAACACTAAAGAGAAAATTATAGATATTTTCACTAAACCTTTATCCAAATAATCATTTGAGTACCTGAGAGATAGATTGGGAGTTTCTACCCCTCTGGTAGAGACTTGATTGATGTTGTTTGGCATCAGTCCGACATGCCCTATCTGAGATACTATTTATTCTAGCACTGATGTGGGATGCTACTGCTCAAGGGGAGTAGTCAGCTTTGAGATTCAGAGGCTTATGTTTTTTCTTTGATATTCCTGTCAGGTCTCTTGCATTGATGTCAAAGGGGGAGAGATATTGATGTGAAAAAAAAAGATAAAGAAAGAAAAAGAACAATCACAGGGGGAGAGATATTCAGAGCCATATGCGGGTGATTGTTGGTTGTTTTCCACAGGGGGAGACTTGTTTGGCATTTCTTGGTATTTAGATGTTTTTCACATCTAGTGTTGCCATCAATGCCAAAGGGGGAGATTGTTGGCCATTTGGTGGAATTGATTATGTGTTGCATTGATGTTTTGTCATTGATGTCAACACTAGCTATTTGGATGCTTTACCAACATCCTTCTTGTCCCAGTAGGTTAAGTGGTTTCTAGTTAACTTGGATCCAGTATGATCCGATAGGCTATAGTATAGTTTGACGTTGGAATTATCTTGTTCATGATACTTATACTCATATTTGGTTAGTTGGTTTTGGTCTTGTGATCGGATGCTATCCTGCTTGCTTAGAAGATTGGTTTCTAGTTCCGACGAGGGTTTCATCATCAGAGATTTTGATGGAGACCTTTGGTGAATTGCATAAGTGGTGTTGGTGTAGCTTCTGATGGAGTTTTAGGATGCTATTGGTGATCATGTTCGAGACTTGGAGAATGGAGATCATTGCTGAAGCGTGTGGACCTACACTTGGTCCCAGTTGATCTAGGTTGTGGACCGGCTTTAATGTAACATGTGGATAGGACCTATTGATGTATTTTTGGGATGTCTTATATGTTGATATTACTTGTTTGGTCTAAGGCCGACATGGTTTGTAATTATGTAATCGGTTTATTGTCTAGTGGCCGACTTGATTGTTTATGGTCGAGGGTTTGTATAAATAGATGTAAGATCTCATTGTAGATCATCATGGTTAATGTAAGAGGTCATGGTCAAGGAATGTAATGTGTGATTAAATGTAATATCATTGAGGTAGAGGAGTTGGTCGATCATTGGAGGTATAATTGGGTTTATGTAAGAGGATTTAGTCCTCCGGTATTGAGCTTAACCGAAACTGTACTCAGGCATAGGAGATGCAATCTTTTGCAGTTCAACACTTCTCCGGATTGTAGTATGGATTTATATGTAGTCAGTGAGGATCCTTTTGTGATGAGCAGTGTGCTCTAGGTTATTGGCCTTCCTGCAAGTGGAGGCCCCTTCATTGTAATTCACATACTTATTGCAAAAGTATTATCTAACTGTGGGTAGGCTTCCCACCACAGTTTTTCCCTTTACCGGGTTTTCCACGTACAAATCTTGGTGTTGTGTGGATGGCTTTTATTCTGTAATTATTGTTTATGCTTAATTGATTAACTGCTATTCCGGTATTATTGTTTTGGGTTCCAGTATTAAAGTTTTAATTACTGAATGTTCCTGTAATCCATGACAATTGATTCACCCCCTCCCCTCTCAGTTGTCTTGCAGTTATCTAAACTGTCTAACAGTACAAATAGTAATGCATATTGTAACTAGATGAAAATAAATGACCTACAATTTACTATGAATGTCAAACAAATATTAAATGAAGAGTTAGGAAAAAGGAAAATATTTTTGAATAAAAAAAGAAAACAAGGTAATATCTTCTAGTTCTAATTCGGGATTGTATGCTATTAACATAGGATATATAATTCAATTAATGTTGGGAGGTAAGTTCAAAATGGTTTATAGAGCTATGTTGGTGTAAATGAGTTTTTCCAAATGTGGGAACCTTTGCCTTAACTACAAAACACAAGAGAATTCTTATTGAGGATTATTTAAACATTTATATTTTTGGTCCATCATATTGTGTGATGTGTAAATCTAAAGAAGAAAAAATTAATCACTTATTACTCAAGCGTTTGTTTTCTATTGATTGTTAGGAATGGTTAATCAAAGTGGTGTGTTGTGCAAGGATATTCTTGAGCTCTTTATGAGCTAGCCAAGGATTCATTTCTCTATTTGGCAAAGAGTTTGGATCTCTTTCCCATTAATGTTGATGTGAGATATTTGGAAGGAAATAAACAATAGTATCTTCAATGGGAAAGAGGACAACATTGAGGTAGTCGTCAAGAAAATTGAAAAAGGCATATGCAAAGTTGCAATAGCAACATGGTTGTCCTTTCCTTGAGACCTTTCACCAACTATGATGAGAAAATCATGAAAAAATGGGTTCCCTCCACATCCCATAGAACTATGAAACCTTCACTACAAAAATAAATCATAGAGAAAAAATTAAAACCAATTTTTTTTCAATGGTACCTCAAAAACAAATATTGATGTATTTGGTAATGGTGTTGTAATTAGAGATGAAAAGATTGAAGTAATTTGAAACATTGAAAAAAAAAAAAAAAACTACCAATAAATACCAATAACGAAGCAAAATTCAGAGCTCTATTGGTTGGGCTTGAACTATACAACCAAAAAAAATAGCCATAGAAGGGGATTTTTCCATTCAAAGAAAAAATGTATTAAATTTGAAAATAAAAAATACTATGAAATACATATTATTTCTTCTTCAAGAGATGGGTAATACAATTATATTTCATTATTTTTGAGAAGGGAACCACACAAATGATTTCCTAGATAACAAAGCTTATGAGATGGACACATAAGATATTATCATAAATCAAATACACAACTGTGACAATATTACCATTTGAATTTGACCTATCAAATGATGCAGACATGAAGAAGGGGAAATTAGAAACTTGATGAGAGAGTATTTCTTTGAACAACAAATACGCATAAATAATGATAATATAATGTAGGTTTGTAGTATACAATGTCTTGGCCTAGCTTTGCAGGCTATTTAAAATAGAAAACGATCAAATTCATGACCACCAAATCTTTGAAGGCTATTTGGAATAGGTTGAAAATATGATAAGAAAGGTTAAATATATTGAAGAATAGAGTGAATTTTTTTTAACTTTTTTCTTTTTATTTTTCTTTTTACTTTTTTTTTTACTCATTAGCATTTCTTTAATATAACTTAATTGTTTATATAACTTGTTAATTTTGGGAATAAAGGATAATTGAATTTAACTTAAATAAATAATAGAGTATTTTAACTAATTAAAATAAATTACATATGTTATGTCCTAAATTGTACTCCCTTACAATTTAGTCCATATTTTGGGCCCTCACCTTAGTGTGCATCCCCCAATGCCTAATTAAGGCCTAATTATGCCTTCACCATGCAAATTTAGTCTTTTCTTCACTTCATCCACTGCATAAACCCTTGTCCTAGCCCCAAAATAGGGTAGGACTAGAGCGTAGTGCTTTGGCCCTCATTGGGACCAGAGCGCCACACTTTGGTCCCCCTTAATTGGGCCCTTCTTTGATCCCCTCTAGCATCTTTAAAAATGAGTGGGAAATCCCTCCTCGTGTTGGCCTATGTTGTAAAATTAATGCATTTTTTGATGGGCAAGCATAGAAGGAGGTTTTCCCCTCTCATTTGCATAATACATAAATCATAAGAGAAGGGCGAAATTATCATCATCAAGCATTCAAACATTGGAGCATTCATCAATCATCTCTAGAGGTCTTCAAGGCTGCATTCTTCATTCATCAATTATGGAGCATTATTACATCTTTCATTTGCAAACATGTGTGTGTGATGTGGGTTTTTTCATGTTCATGCCATTTCATACAACATATGTGAGTACATTCAAGAAGCAAAGGATCATTATCAGTTATTGCAGATTTGAGGCATATCCTTCCATTATTTATTTCAGTATTTTCAATATTTCAATCAAGGTTAATTCCTTAACCGAGGTTTGACTTAGTCAATCCCTTATTCCCAACCTATTTCCCTTTCTTTTTGTGTGTAGGAAATAGATACGGAGTTGTGATCTTCATAATAGGCATTATTTGTAGAGACGAATCAACCCTCTTTGGCGTGCAAAAAGTTAGAAGGACCAGAGTGATGGGTACTCTAGCCCCAACATTTTTGGAATCTTTTTCAGGGATCAAATCCAAATTTGCATGTACTGCTCAGATCCAAGTGTGTGCCTCAATTTGACAATCGTAGCTCACTGTTTCCGCATTTTTACCTTCATTTTCAAAACTTTCCCCTAATTTCAATATTTCAACTCACAAAAGAGGGAAAATCAACTCATCCCCTTGAATCCAATTAGTATTTTAGTCCTTATCATTACTGATTTGTGACTAAATCTATTGGATTCACCCCTCTTTTGAATGTAATGGTATATTAGTGGTTTTCATCTCTCTCATGGTAGAAACCCTAATTTTCCACCCATTACACTTTAGTGAACTCGACTCCTTACACCTTAATTCTGATTTATGTTCTCAAATCTGAGTTTTTATTTAATTTAAAATTCAAATTTTCATTTACAAGTTTGATTTCCTCGTGAATTTTAAAAACTTAGAGGTTAATTTCACAAAAACCCTATTTTTTAATTCTAAAATTGAGCTTGTGGTTTGCCTAATTTGGATTAATTATTTTAGATCTGATTTAGAAACATTTCAATATTGACATTCAAATTCATAGATCTCATTTTAATCAGATTATATAAATTTAGAGGTTTAAATTATACAAACCCTAATTTATTTTGATTAATTTGATTTGTGGATTATTTCATTTTTCACATTTTCAACACCAATTATGGCACTTAATAAATCTGATTTATTTTCTATTTCACATATGAGTACCTTTCTTTTCGCTTATATTTACCAAAATCATGTGTTTGATAATGGCTTCTTTCATTTCACAATGCTTCTTTTCATTCATAGCACTTTGGCATATTGTGTTTTTTTAGTTTCAAAATTCTTTCCTTTCAATCAATTTGATCTCAAAATCTTTCATTTATAGTGTATGTTGTTCTATGGTGATGATTTTAGGAAAGTGCATTTCATATATAAATCACCTCAAAGATTTTGTAGATCCCAATACTAGAGATGTTAGTGAAAAATCTAATACGTGCACCTCTCTTAGCGTATCTAATGTGAATGAAGAAAGAGCTAATACTCCTATCAATGATCTCTCTAATGGAGAGGAAGCATTGAAGAGCAACGAGGCCCCATCTTCTTCTCATACACGTACCCTAGCATAAGCGGGACAAAATCAAAATAATGGTGTTTCCATCTCTCTAGATCCTCCTTATTCTCCTAGAGCCTATCTTAAATATCAAAATATTTGTAGAGAAGATGATGTTATGCATTTTATTCATGATCTCTCTCCCCACATAACATTAAGTAAAGATTAGGTCTTAGATGATAAGGATCTTCCTTCCCAATCTACCAAAGAGGATATGCATGGTGAAAGAAAGGAAAGTCTTCCTTCACAAGATATTTCTTCTTCATCTACTAATCCTTTCATTCCTTCTAAAAATCCTTATACTACAGAATTCAAATAAATTTATTATAATGTCCCTTTTCCCTATAAATTAAAAGAGTCTTATAAGAGTGACTTTAACATGTAATATCAAAACAAGGTTTTAGAGGACATGGGCGTGGAAAATTTGAACCAGGAATTAGATTCCCTATAAACCCTCCTACACATATTACCATAGAAGCTTAGGAAATTACAATAAATCTCCTATGGATGACCTCCTTAGGATTCAAGATTTCAAAGACCATCTTGTAAGACAACAAACCATTTGTTCCCATAAAAATGCTTCTTCTTCAAAAAATCCTTTTTGTTCTTTTCATCAAACTCATAATCATCATTCTAATGTTTGTCCTAATTTTCAAAATGCAATGATAAAACTTTGTAAAGTGGAAAATTGGGAGCTTAGCAAATCCACCATGAGGAAAGGAGGATTCACTAAGCTTAATTTTCGCTTGAGGGAGACTTTACATTCAAAAAAGGGGGATGAATCCACTAGATCCAATCCTAAATAGTGCAAGGACTGAATACTATGTAGATCGGTTGTGTTTACAATGTAATTAACCTTCTTTTGTAAGTTGACCAGTTGAATTAAGACTAAGTGCTGGAAATGAAGGCAAAGTATGAGAAAATAGCGAGCTACAAATTCGGGATTTCGTCGTGCACCTGGATTAGAGAAGTTTGAGATGACTCAAAGCTGCTTTGTGAAATCTACCAAAAGTTGCAGGGACCTTGTGTCTGGACCAGATCACCCTCTTATTGGTCCTTCAAACTTTCCACATGCTAAAAAGGGTTTTCCATCTCTGCAAATAAAGCTTAATTCCAGAAGTACAACTGCACACCTTCTTCATACACACAAAAGGAAAGGGAAATGTGTTGGGAATAGGGGTTTTCCTTTAGGTCAAACCCCATTTTTGGAATTAACCAAGTGGTTGAAATAATATAATTGAAATGACTTAAAGTAGGAATCCTCCTCTTTTAGGGGATATTGAATTGACTAAAAATGAAATGCTTATACCTCCTTGTGAAGTTTTGCTTGCCTCCACATGGAATTATGATTTCATGGATTAGAAGGATGATCTCCTCTTCAATTCTTGAAATATTGACTCTATTGCTGCTCCAAATCTTGAAGGAATATTGAAAATGCTCATTTTCTCTTAAATTCTTGAATGCTTGATCTCTTGTGTGTGCGTGATCGTGTGTTATCATGGATAGCCTATTCAAATGAGAGAGGAAATCCCTCTTATATACTTGCCAGTAGGGCTAATTGACTAAATTCCCAACATGAGCCAACATAGAGGGGATTTTCCCACTTCAAATTTGAGTTAGGCCAAGAGAGGGGTCCAAGATAGGTCCCCATTAAGGGGGACTATGGCATCATGCCCTAGTCCTGCCTTAATTTGGGGTAGGATCAAGGTGCAGGAAGGGTGCATGAATGAACTGCATGAAGATTTTGATATGTATGAGCATAATTAGGTCTCTGATCAGGCCAAAGGGCATAAACACTAAGGCAAGACCCAAATACAGTCAAAAATTGCAAGGGGTGCAATTTTAGGACGTTATATCTAGCCCCACTTTAACGAGAGTGTGAGCTTATGCAAATACTCGCAGTAAAGTAAAAGGAATTCAGTTTGAAAGACTTTCACCACATCAAAGAGGCAAGATTCACCAAGCCCCTAGTGGACTTTAGGATCTTACAACTTCAATTATAAGGTAAAAGGGAATATCGTGAGAGAGAAAGAGAGAACCATGACTACAACTAGTAAGGTTCTCTTACTATGAGTCATGAAAAGAAGATACTAAAATTACAAAGCAAAGACAAAGTATCAGGAGAGAGAATCATGAGAAAAGTGTATGCCCCTACGTTAAAGCGATTGTGTACGCCTTACTGGGAGCAATTGCTTTAAGGTAGGATACACCCAAAAAAGACAAGCACGATATCACAATAATTTAGCCCCCAAGAGAGGATAAATCAAAGGATAATGAGCAAAAATCACAAAACATGAGGCAATTTCACCTAACTTTGGATTCAACATGCTTTTTATGATAACCCATGTATATCATGTATATATATATGTGCATATAATTATCCTCATCCCCCAAAGAAAGGAAAACACCATGGAAGAAGGGAACACATGTGTCTTTTGAGTCAACATGGGAGAGACCAAAAGAGATCTCAATGCTTTGTATCATCCTCAAGTAGACAACACTAGGGACAACAAATAGAAGAATAGGGGAAATGAATAGATGAATGTCATAAACAAGAAAGAGAGGAGAGGAGAGAATCCACAGTGCAAATGAAGCTAATCATGTATATCATCCTCCCTCCGATCTTGTTGATCATTATTTTGGGAGGGTGGACAACACGCAAGAAGAGCCACATAGAGAACAATAGATGGAGGTATTACAAGTTCCAAACAAGGACAATGCTTTAATGATGAGTCACTTTGTTTTTTACTAGGAGCTAGGATTAATTATTTTGAAAATTTTGCAGATAAATCATTGTCAACATCAACATATTCATATTCATCATAAAAAATATTAGGATCAACATTTTCACCTATTTCTTCATCAAGATTAATAAAAATACGAGCTCTAATAGGAATTGAAATTGAACCATCATTTGTTTCAAGCATTTTGCATCTTGGAGAATTAGGTTGAATATCATGTTTAGGAGAAAATGTAATCATGTCAACAGCTGGTGTTTTAGGAGAAGAAATGGTTTGGGAAACAGCTTCACGAGCTCTAGCATGATGTCTTCATCGGCGTTGTCTCGCACAACGGTTTCATCTAGTTTTGGCTAAATTTTGAGGAGGGTTAGGCTCATCAGGTATAGGCTTCATTTCTTCTTTTAGATTGGAAAATAGGAGAGGTTGGTCATTTCTCTCTATAAGATGAAGGAGGAGGAACCAAACTATATAAAGGAGGAATGTGAGGTGTAGGAAGGAGACCGGGTCCATCATGAGGAGGAGGGATAGGTCTAGCATTATGAGGAATAGGAGTTTTTCTACCTTTAGGAGGAGTGGACTTATCCATAAGAGAAGGAATAGATTCTTCTTTAGGAAGAAGAATATCTCTTTTCTTAGGAGAAAGGATACTCTTCTCTTTACGAGAAGGAATGGGTGCCTCTTTGGGAAGAAGATAATTTCTTTCCTTAGGAGGAAGAATAATCTTATCCTCAAGAAGGGGTATATGATCATCAAGAGGAATGCAAAGTTTTGGATTCTAGGTTTACTCAATGACAAAATCATATCATTTTTCTAGTTTTGATATGATCTAAACAGAGCATCACTTCTAGGTTGAAGAGGTCGGAATCATTCAAACCAAAAGTAATCAAGACAAATATCGCAATGCCTCATTATAGGTTGAAATATGCTATGATTAATAGTTATTATTTCACCATTATGAGGAAATTCAAACAATTATGAACAGTAGAAGTGGTCGCTTTCATGGAACAGGGCCAAGGATATCCCAACTTCACACGAAATTGATCGGATGTAGGAATGATGGAAAATTTAACATCTAATAATTTAGTGCCAACATCAATAGGAAGTGTTATAGAACCAATAGAAGGATAAGAGAAGACATCAAAAACTTTAACTATCACATCTGTATCATCATATATCACTTGATGCAATTGCAAAGTATAAATAAATTCAAGTCAGTTATCACATTAACCATGCAAGCGGGATCAATAAGCACTCCTCTAGCAGGTATGCCTTTGATTTTTTGTACTTATGTATAATGGACCATTAGGTGCTTTAATGGTCTCACTAGGATCAAATGTTATGCACAACTCCTTAGGAGGTTCTTGTTTATCAACAAGCTTCACCACATTATTAGATTGAATGGTCACATCATTGGGAGAGAAAGCAAGATGATGAGTCTCAACCATATTAGTGGAATGGGATGGTAAAGGATCAGTGAAAAAATGAAGGTTTTGGTTAGGAGGAGCTACGGATTTATTTCCTTTATCATTCACACTTGCCACATATATGGTATTGTTATCAATCAATTCTTAAATCTTACTTCTCAATGGAAAACACTTTTCAGTATCATGACCAAGCTGACAATGGTATTAACAAAAAGATTTATCATCAAAGTAAGGGGAACTTGTTTTAGATGGATCAATTGGTTTGATTTTGGGAGGTTTTAACACATTCCTTTGTATTAACCGAGACATAATGCTATTCAAATATTTATTCAAAGGAGTAAATTATTTTTCTTTTTTAAAGTATCTAGACAAAGGAGGCACACCTGTAGTGGCTACCAATTGATTGTTGTTGTTCTTGTCATTGAATTTGATAAATCCTTTGTTTGGTTTGAAATTCGCAAATGGTTGTTGAGCACTATCATCCTTATCACTTGAGGCTATGGAAGGAGATGATTGTTCCAATTGACTCACAGTCAGTCGATAATTGTGAAGTACTATGCACAACTGCAAAAAGGAAGTAAACTTAGTTTAGAGAAGTTTATCCCTAATGTCTTTTTGTAAATTAGCAATAAAAATATTTTGAATATCTTGATCAGGCACATGAAAAGAAATATGAGAATATAAATGCTTATCTACCAATAAAATTAGTCACTTTTTCTTTAACACCTTGTTTACAATGCATCAAATTAGTCAAAGTAACTTTAGGACAAATGTTATTGTGAAATTGTTGAATAAAAGCATTAGCAAATTGGTGAAAAGAAGTAATAGAATAAGGAGGCAAAGAGAAATACCATTGCAAAGCTCTATCGCTTAATGTTCTAGTAAACAATTTTGATAACAACCTTTGATCATGAGCAAAGTCACTAAATAAAGTTTAGAATATTTTAACATGAGTTAAGGAATCACCTTTTCTATTATAAAGTTCAAATTGGGGGACTTCTACATGTTTAGGAGGGACGGCTCTAAAAATGTCATTGGATAATGGGTTCACTGCATCAAATGTGTGCACATTATACTTGGATTGATTTATAGAAGCTATTTGTTTTTGTAAGGAAGAAATTGTTTGGGCTAGACTATTGATTGTAGCTTCGGTAGAAGGATTGAAATTAAACATGTTGGATTGAGAGGGAGGAGTAACATTGTTGAATGAAGGAAGAGATTGAGAATAAGGAGGTGCGACACTATGATATGTAGGTAATGAAGAAGATTGGGTAACACATGGAAGACTCATAGGATTAATGAAGGAACTATGATTGAAGGAGTTACCCCCTTGACTAACATTTATAGGTGGTGAGTGTGATTGGGTAACAATGGCAACACTCATGGTAGGAGAAATGAAAGAAGAGGTATTTCTCCCATGACTAACATTTGTAGGTATGGAATTTTGTGTAGAGGTAACCATGATGTTTGATGTGAAGGTAGGAGCACTAGTCATAAGAGTTGTCAAAGGAATGAAATGATTAACTTGACTAGGAGGTTGTATATAACCTAGGTTTTCAGCACAACTCTTCATAGGCATGATATTATAATTAACAATATGAGAAATGCCACACAATCTATATCAAAACCATGTTTATCACTTTGAATCATTCTTTTTAATCCTTCAACCAATGGGAGAGCTTCACTCTCCGGGTATTCTTGACTCATCTATTGTTGAAGATGTCAAATTGATTGTCCATGTTTGCCAATTGGTCAATGGATACCCCAGTTAGTGATTCCTCCTCATTATGAGAATTATCAAGAGGATAAATAGGAATATCTATAGGATTGGAAGAACCACCAATAAACTCATTGTAAAAGCTAGCCAAATTAGGCTCCATTTCCTCAGTAATTAAACCTTGAGCAACCTTAATTCTACAACTTCTTCTAATGGGGATATTATAGGTAGAACTAATAGTAGTAAAAATCATGCACTAAAGGAGGGAAATTTGAAATTTGAATTTTAGAATGCAAAATGATTGAAAGAATAATGCAATCTCCTAGGAATTTGAAAATTAAAATTAGGGCTTTGTTAAAATAACCTCTTAATTTAAATTAAAAATTATCCCTTAGAAGATAGAAATTTAAATTTAAAATTAGGATCGAAAATGACCTCTTGATTTTGAAAATTTAAAAGTTTGGAATGTTGAAATATTGAAGGAAACACTTTAATTTAAAAATTAGGGTATATGTAATTAACCACTTAACTTTAAAATTTAAATTGAAAATTGAAATGTTGAAATTCAGATTTGTTTTCAAACTCAGGGCGACCTGAAATCAATAAAATTTCACAAATCTATGGAATTGTGTAGTAAAATACAATCAAAACAGGCTCCCAAAATTTGAGGAGAAAAAGTTGGGACCAAGTAGGTACCTACTTGGTCTGACCAACTTTTTACCAAATTTTTAGGGAAGCAAGATATTGTGATTTTAATGCGAATTTGAGAATGATATGAGAATTGGAGATGTGGAGATATGTGAAAATAAGCCTTGAAGTTTGAAATAGGACACACTTAGGATGTTTGATAAAATGATTAATTGAAAGAAGAAAACAAAAAAGAGCACACTTAAGGGCTAACTTTTATGATGTTTAGAAGGAAAACAAGAGGCTTTACATTTAATTGAATCAATTAAATGCTTAAAGGAAAATTTAAAATTACACAAGATTAATTTAATTTAAAAAATTAGGGTTTGTTGCATAAACCGCTTAATTTGAAAATTTTAAATTAAAAAATTTGAATGTTGCAAGGTTAGAAATTGAATTTTGAAATTCAAGCAAGGACCCAAATTTGAAAATTAATTCAAGATCTACACAATCCACAAGTTCAATTTTAAAATTAAAAATTAGGGTTTTTTTAATTTAACCACTTCACTTTAAAAAAACTGGAAAATTGAACATGTAAATGAAAACTTGAATTGTAAAATTGAAGAGTTCTCAAATCTGAAACAATCAATACAATTTAGACAAATCACAAACTCAATTTTGAATCTAAAAATTAGGGTTTTTGTGAATTTAACCTCTAACCTTTTGAAAATTCCAAGGAAATTAAGCTTGTAATTAAAATTTCGAATTTTAAATTGCATACACTCAAATCTAAAAACAAAAATCAGAATTAAGGGTGTAAGGAGTCGGGTTCACCAAAATGTAAAGTGGAAAATTGGGAGCTTAGCAAATCCACCATGGGGAAGGAGGATTCACTAAGCTCAATTTTCGCTTGAGGGAGACTTTACATTCAAAAGAGGGGCATAAATCCACTATATCCAATCCTATATAATACAAGGATTGAATACTAAGTAGATTGGTTTTTGGAATGTAATTGACCCTCTTTTCTAAGTTGACTAGTTGAATTACGACTAAATGCTAGAAATGAAGGCAAAGTATGAGAAAACAATGAGCTACAGATTTGAGATTTCGTCATGCATCTAGATTTGAGAAGTTTGAGATGATTCAAAGCTGCTCTGCGAAATCTGACGAAAGTTGTAGAGACCGTGTTTCTGGACCAGGTCGCCCTCCTATTGATCCTTCGAACTTACAGTGTGTCGAAAAGGGTTTTTTCATCTCTTCAAATAAAGCTTAATTCCAGAAGTATAGCTGCACACATGCTTCCTACACACAGAAGGAAAGGGAAATGTGTTGGGAATAGGGTTTTACCTTTAGGTCAAACCTTGGTTTTGGAATTAACTAAGTGGTTGAAATAATATAATTGAAATGACTAAAACTAGAAATCCTCCTCTTTGAGGGGATGTTGAATTGACTGAAAATGAAATGCTTATACCTCCTTGTGAAGATTTGCTTGCCTCCACATGGAATTATTATTTCATGGATTAGAATAATGATCTCCTCTTCAATGCTTGAAATCTTGACTCTATTGTTGCTCCAAAGCTTGAAGGAAGACTGAAAATGCTAAATTGCTCTTGAATGCTTGATCTCTTGTGTGTGTGTGATTGTGTGTTATCGTTGATAGCTTGTTCAAATGAGAGGGGAAATCCCTCTTATATACTTTCTAGCAAGGTTAATTGACTAAATTCCCAACATGAGCTGACATAGAGGGGATTTTCCCACTTCTAATTTGAGTTAAGTTAGGGAGAGGGGTCCACAATAGGTCCCCATTAAGGGGGACCAGGGTGCCACGCCCTGGTCCTGCCGTAATTTGGGGTTGGATCAAGGTGTAGGAAGGGTGCATAAATGAATTGCATGAAGATTTTGATGTGTATGAGCATATTCAGGTCTCTGATCAGGCAAAGAGGTGCAAACACTAAGACGAAGACCAAAATGCATTCTAAAATTGCAAGAGGTACAATTTTAGGATGTTACAAACTTATTGATAGTGGTAAAGTTAAAATCATTGATGACAATCCTTCTTCTAATAATAATTCTAATCCTACATCTAAAAACAATAAGATTACCTATTGATGATTCTGAAAAATTGGCTACTCAAATCTTTTGGAAATTGAAGTATGAAAAAAATATTGTTTTTTCCTCTATGAAGTTTAGCACTAAGCATAAAAGAGGAAGTTGATATTGCCTTTTTCATCATGGTGGTTCTCATTCTCTTGGAAAGTGTAAAGCATTTAAGGAATTTGTTCAAGAACAATACGATCGTGCTCGTATATGTCTTTCAACAGATCTTGCTCTCTTTCTTGGTGAAAAGGTAGTGCCTTAGCACTCCTTTCACCCTCATGTTGCTCCTCCCCCTATGACACAAGTAGTTAACTTAATTGGGGGATTTTGTCATTAGAGGTGGTGATTTTTTAATTTCAAACATCTTAGGGTAGCAACATGATTCTTTTTCACCTCTTTCCTATCTCTTATCTTTAAAGTTTCACCATTTCCTTTCAGGATTGCATTGTTTATCACTTGATGTCCTTTTTTCATAGATTCATCCTTCATGTGGATGCATGTGCATCCCTTGTTATGACCTATTCTTTGAAATGGTAAGTCTTGTATGGATAATATATCCTAAGGAAATGTATGATTCTTACGCCTAATCTATCCTTGTCATCTTGCTTGGGGGGCAAGGATGGCTTTTTCCCTTTCTCTCTCATATCACTATTCCCTTTAGGGGTTGCATTTATCATGTGTTGATATCCTTTCTTGCAGGTAATAGTATGTCTCTTATGACCAATCCCTCTTTACGGGAATCTGTGATCTTTCTTTCTTTCTCTCTCTTTCTTTAAAGATTACTACTCCTTTATAGTTATATTTTACATATAATAATGCCATTTCTTGCATTAGATATTTACTCATGTGAGTACATTGTGCATTTGCTTATTTTTTATCTCTCTTTAGAGGTTGTGTAATTCTTCTCATTGTCCTTAAACTTGGGTGACAATGATTTCTCTCTCTATCTCTCTTACCCTCTTTAAGGATATACTTTTCCTTTGTTGAGTGGTGTTTGTTTCATGATTTGGTGTCATTTCCTCGTGAGAAGCTATTATTTACTCAAGGATTCTCTCTTGTGCAAGATGTGTATGTCCTTGGCTACAACCTCTTTTTCACTTGGTGATGTACACCTATCATAAACTTACCCCCTCAAATTGGTTCAAAAGTGTGTCATCCTTCATCACGAATCCCTTTCACCTAGCAATAGGAGGAAGGTATGCATTTGTGTTCCCGTTTCTTTCTTTTGGAAGGATGTTATATTTATTCAAGAAACTCCTCTTGGAGGTATATTTCTTTCGAGCAAATAATCTCTTCTCCTCCAAGGTTCTCCTTTTCACTTGTTGCAAGATATCTCTTTTTCAACTATCTTATCCTTGCTTATAATAGTATTCCCTCTTTAGCTTGGAATTATGACATTGTTTCCTAAAGGATATGTACTTATTGTTGAGGCATACTTGTTTCTAGCCTCCTTAAGACAACAACATAGAACTATGTTGACATCTTAAGGGGGGGCACCAATATCGCTCCCTTTGTACCATATTGTACCATATTTTTGCATATCATTTTTGTATGTCTTAAATGAGGTGTTAATTCTCGAAACTAGAGGAAACAAACTCTTATATGAGATTATTCATGCCCAAAACCAGATGTAGCATTGATATATGTCTTAAATGGGGTTAAACATCACTGAAACTATAGCAAACTCTTACACAGGATGTCCTTGAAACCTGGCATGTATCTGTCATTTACCTCTTGGAATTCACACACACATTCACCTCTTGGCATTTGCACACACATTCACCCCTTTGCATTTGTACAGTCGCCTCTTGGAATTTTCATTTACATTGCATGTCTTAAACAGGTTAATGCACACTAAAAAAATGAGGCGCTTCCTACTTGAAACTAGACATCACTTGCACACACACACGAGGATGAGTGGAACTAGTGGAATAGGGCTAGACTATTCCTACTCTCCTCCCCAACATGGATCACCTAGATAAAAACATCTAGGGGAGATGTATCTATTTTCTCTCTCTCATCACTCTTCTCATGGATCACCTAGAAAAGCACATCTAGCATGTATTCATGCTCTCTCTTCTTCTTCTCATGAACTTGTAGCTTCGCTATCGATAGTTCATGGATGATGCTTTATTTTCTCTTTTATGTGATTACTTGTGTTTGTGAGATGAAATTTTTCAAGAATGATATTAGCTGTTGTGATATTTTGATATCGAGGACTCTTCGGCAAGTTGACTTGAGGTCTTGTTTTGGGTCTTTAGCTTTTGTGCATTGTGTGTATTTTTGTGTTTTTGACTTTGTTTTCCTTTTTTTGTCTTGTTTTGTGTGCCCTTGCATATGTTTGAGTGAGTTATGATCCTAAGATTGGGGACTTGGTTCCTCAAATTTAGTGATTTTTATACTCCTTGTGAACTTTCTATGCATTCCTCATCTTCTTCATCTCTCTTTTGTCTACTTTACTATGATTATTTGCGTAAGCTCATACTCTTGCTAAAGTGGGGCCTAAATGCAAATTTGGCCTTATCTTCACTTCATCCATTGCATAACCCCTTCTCCTGGCCCCAAAATAGGGTAGGACCAGAGCATGGTGCTTTGGTCCTCATTGGGACCAGAGCGCCATGCTTTGGTCCCCCTTAACTAGGCCCTTCTTTGGTCCCCTCTTGCATATTAAAAAATGAGTGGTAAATATCTCCTCGTGTCGACCTATGTTGAAAAATTAATGCATTTTTCAACAAGGAATTATATAAAGAGATTTCCCCCTCTCATTTGCATAATACAAAATTCATAAGAGAATGACAAAATTATCATCATCAAGAATTCAAGCATTGGAGCATTCATTAATCATCTCTAGAGGTCTTCAAGGCTACATTCTTCATTCATCAATTGTAGAGAAATATTAAATCTTTCATTTACAATCATGTGTGTGTGATTAGGGTTTTTTTTATGTTCATGCCATTTCATACAACATATGTGATTACATTCAAGAAGGAAATCACCATTATCAGTTATTGCAGATCTAAGGTATATCCTTCCATTATTTATTTTAGTATTTGCAATATTTCAATCAAGGTTAATTCCTTAATCGAGGTTTGACTTAGGCAAGCCCCTATTCCCAACCTATTTCCCTTTATTTTGTGTCACAAAACATGCATGGAGTTGCATTCTTGAAAATAGGCATTATTTGCAGAGACGAATCAACCCTATTTGGCATGCAAAAAGTTAGGAGGACCAGAGTGATGGGCGCTCTGGTATTGACACTTCTGGAGCTTTTTTGGGGATCAAATCCAAATCTACATATACTGCTCAAATCCAGTGTGTGCCTCAATTTGACAACTATAGCTCACTGTTTCCGTATTTTTACCTTCATTTTCAATATTTTTCCCTAATTTCAGCATTTAAACTCACAAAAGAGGGCAAATCAACTCATCCCTTTGAATCCAATTAGTATTTAAGTTCTTATCATTACTAATTTGTGAATAAATATATTGGATTCACCCCTCTTTTGAATGTAATAGTAAATTAGTGGTTTTCATCTCTCTCATGGTGGAAACCCTAATTTTCCACCCATTACAACATATAATTCTCCAATGCAACTAACTAATAGTTCTTTATTTATTTCCTTGTTTCTTGATTCCCAAAATGCATCAAACATCATTAATATATAATGTTTCAGTAGATCACAATATAAACAAATACAATGAGGGAATAAGAAAATAAAATTTTAATAAACATTTGTAGTTTGACCACAATAGAAGTTGACTTCATAATCATTGATCAATTTAGATCTAAATTTGCATTGGGTCTCATAAGGAATATCTCACACTCGATTCAAGTATAATAAGGGTTAGTAAAAATATTAGGTCCAATGTAACATCTTTAATATAAAACATTGTTAGGGGAATCACATACCTACATTAGTAGGTAGGAAAATAAGCACATGCCTACATACTCAAGTCACATGTCAAGTGAATCAATACCATATATATTATAGTTGAATCAAGGAAAAATCGATTATAGGGTACAACTTCACATAAACCATATAGTCAACATATTTAGATTAGATCAACATCAATTTGCATAATCTAAGCACGTGAATGTGATAACTGAAAAAAAATATAGAATTCCAATGCAATGATAATAACATCCATCTGTGAGCATGTATATATGTATGTATCTATAGAGATTAAGTAAAATATAAATATTATCAAATTCATATGTGAGAGTATCACATGTAGCATGCAATACACAATAAAAAACCAAATGATAATATAAAATTATTTTGAGAACACCTTGATGGCAAAATAATAAGGTATAACAATCATCTCAACAAAATCTATAGTCACAAAAATAATCAAGTGTGAACACCAAAGGAATTACATTTTCCTTGTAGGACTAGGCTTAATTTTGGAAACTCACAAAAAGTTGGCAATACAAATCCATCAACTATGTCACATCCTCCCAAGTACTTAAAGTATCATCAATAAATTCCCATGGGATCCTACCGAATAGAGTTCTCATACCAAAAGTACCAACCTCTAATGCTGCAATATACAAATGAGCTCCAAAGGTCGATTTCTTCCCTTAACCTATGAGGCACCCCAATAAAAAAAAATTTCACATATAAAATATACCACCTAAGAATGAAAACATGAAACATATCATGGATATGTGAGAACTTGGGGAGCTAGGAAACGTGATACATGAATGAGCCAATCTTATCAAGGATCTCAAGAGGTCCCAAAAATTGTGTTGTGAGCTTAGAACCTTTTTTTCAATAAATTGGGGTCTTATGTGATCACACTCTCAAGAACACATGGTCACACAATGAGAAATATCAATCTAAACTCTTGGCATTGATATACTTATTCTATCTAATTTGAGTAGTCAACAATTACTTCCTAATTTGAATGACCTATTATTCCATCTCCTTAAGCATCTCATCACCTAAAATAACACAATTTTCTAACCTATCCTAACTCAATAGGGTCTTACAAGTTTGACCATAAAAATCCCAAGATAGTTTCATACCAAGAGAATTGTGGTACTCATTGCTATAAGGAAAATTCAACAAGATGTACAAATAGTCCACCCAGTTAAACTACTAGTCCATAACATGCATGTGAAGGATGTACTTTAGCACCTAATTTACTCTTCTTTCTAACTATATATCTTAGAATGATAAGAGGAATTTGAATTTATCGAAGATCCAAAAGTATTCTTGAAAGATGCCCACACAATAGATGTGAACATTGGAACATGATAAAAAATATGTTACAGGCAATCCATGCAAGCACACAATCTCCTCCACAAAGACACTTGTGATAGATGAAACACTATAAGTTGATTTGAAATGTCACAAATGGAGAACCTTTGTAAAAAAATTACCATCACCATGATGAAATTATGATGATGCAAATATATTGGTAGAATAGCAATAAAATCTAAGGAAGTCATATCCCACTTTCACTCGGGAATATCATGCAATTGCATGATAATTTCTCAATGTTGACGCTCTATCTTCACCCTCTAATACTTTAGGCACCTATCCAAAAAATTAGAAAAATCATGCCTCATTCCTTCCCAATGAAACAAATATTTAAGATTTGTTGGCAATATGTGTTGTCATTGATGTCACCTGATGTCTAGCAGTATGTATTGTCACTAAGGAGATAATTGTAGCATGTGTCAAGGTCATTGATGCATTTGATGATGTGTATGTGTTGATGATGTTGATAGCAGTTTTGTCATTGATCTGAGATTTAGAAGAAAGTCCAGAAATAAATTTGATAATATTATACTGGTCCAAAGCAAATAGTATGTATCGGTTTACTTAATTATATGTTGCAGACATTTTGGTAGAAGTCTACATGTCCAGGAAGTTAGTACTATGGTGTTTGAGTTTAGTTTTATGTTTGGTTGCATGAGGAAATGTATCTGAGTATAGAACAGTCTATTATCCTATGGCGGTGTGTTTGTATTTTTCTCATCATTCTTCTACCCTACATGTTTTGTGTGTGTGGTTCTAGATTCATTCTACAAAGTGTGCGAGGATGGGATTCTAGACATAGGTTCTTCTCAGTTCCCTAAAACTAGACTATATTGTGTTTGCATATCAAATTTTAAACTAATCGTTCATTTGATTTATGTTAATTTCACACCTTTAGCCCTAGATCTAGAATTCAATTGATATCTTTCTATAGTTCATTTTCGACTTAAGCAAAGAGAAAAATAAAAATCAATCAACATTCATCCTTTGGGACTAAATCTATTGATCTCATCTCCTTTTAATGTAGTGAACACAAGAAATAGGCTCATTCCTTGTTTACATAGCTAAACTAGTGAATACTTATTTCCACCCATTACATTACTATTGTTGAATTTCCTTAGGATATGCTAAAGGTGTCTTGAAGGATCCTTGGGATGAGGTTGAGAACCCATTACCCATGATATTGGCTGAGAAGGAACCACTACCTACATTCTTATCTACCCACCAAAGCATCTATCCAAATACTCGTCGATCAATCTAGGATTATATATAAAAAATTGTTAGGTTTTCAACTTAAATATGTGAAAAACCACGATAGATATGTGAATTTAAATCTCTCACAAAGCATTGTACAAACATTCCCTCATCCTCAAAAAGCCTCACATATTGCTTACGTTTGAATAAGTGGTTCTCATATTTATTCATAGTCATGTCAAGTTACCTAAGCTCATGGAACTCATTTTCACGTCTCTAATTATAATGGTTAATGTAGACACCTAAAAATGTCTCATTGATCATGTACTAATTATTCATCTAATTGATTAAATAATTATTTAATTAAGCTAATTAATCTTATTCTTCTAAATTCATATTTCCTCATCATCGTACTAATTATTCTATTTTCTATTTCTATCATCATTTAATCATTTTAACCATTTTCTAAATATTAATTAAATATTTGTTATTTAATAAATTCTGATTAATTCCATAATTTAAATAATATTTATTATTTAAATAATTTCTATTTTTAATTTCTATCTCTAATCATCAAATTATCAACCCTTTTCTAAATATTAATTAAATATTTATTATTTAATTAATTGTGATTTAATCCTTTAATTTAGATAATCTTTATTATTTAATTAAATTCCATTTCTAAAATAATTAAATAGTTTCTTTAAATTATTTAATTAACTAATTAATTCTTCTAGTTCTTCAAGTGTTAATTTCATTTAATTAATTCTTCTAATTTCTTCTAATTTCAAATACATGTGCATGATTTCAAAAACCAAATTGAAAATCAAAGTCAAGTTCTAAATATATTCAAATGCTAAATTGAATTTAAAATAAATTCAATTATTTGAATTAAAATCTCAGGAAAAGATTAAATTGAAAAACTAAGTCAAAGTGCAAGAACATGCTAAATTAATTAATCCAATCAATTAATTAATTAAATCACTATCTCTCCAATCTCTAATTCCATCTTCTAGTTAGCTTTTTCTAAATAAAAATTTCTTTGCCATCTTCTTTATTTCCTTCAATAATTCTTTTTCTTCCCTCAGTTAGCTTTTTCTCAATCAGTTAACTCCTTTAATCTATTCAATCTATTCAGTTTCACCTCTAAATCAACAGTTCAACTATCAATCATCATGTGAGCTCACATGAGTTCCACCTCTTGATCATTTTGTTCCATCTTTTAGTCAATCTTCTCCAAAAATCTATAAATTGAGCATTCAATCTCCATTTTCAATCCTCCTTAATTTGGGACAATTACTCTAGATCACAAACTTTGAATCTCTGTGTCACTTGTAGGGTGCTAGTGCAATATCTGAGAGCCATCATACCACAAAGAAGAGAAGAGCAATGGAAGCCATATGCAATCATGGAATAGGGAGTTTTGATTAACATATTTTACTTTCCTATTTCTTAATTGCATTATTTCATTGGTTTTATGTTTGAATTGCTTAGATAGTTAAGGAATTCGTGATTGTTCTTATTTCCTATTTAGCAATGATGAATTTGAGCATAACACATTTTGGTGAACCCGACGTGAACAACAACTAATTAACCTTCTCTATTTTTTGTGTTGTTTTTGTAGATCGTACGATTTTTTTCCTTTTTTGCATAGATTTCAAGACAATCCTCTTCGTCACGCATTCATGCTTACATCATCACACAATTGACCAGTTAGGGTTACGTATTCGTGCGAAACCCATCATGCATTCGACTTGTCAAGATCACACATTCACTTTGTTAGTATCACGCATTCGCAGGGAAAATTATTGTTCTGTTGTTTTTATTCTCATATCCTTTCTGTTCTCTGATCTATCTAATTATGCATGAAATTGAGTAAATCTGAAAATAGATTATTTGTATTGCATTCTTTTATTATAACAGTTTATGGCATGTAAGGTACAATTCAGGATTTCAGGTGCTAGAAGGACAAAGGAACAAAGAAGACATGCCAAACGTTATCAAAGGGTTCTCAAAGCAGAAAAGTAGATACAAGATTGGGAAGATCAACCAACCTTTGATAGATACAACAACTTAGTTCTCTCATATCAAGTTAAACATGATTTAATTAACATTGAATGGATGATGAGAGATCTAGCTAGGGCATCACAATTGGTTTTGCAGGTTTCTGATCAGGTTTAGTTTCATTTTTAATTTTTTTTTTTGTGTTATCTGCCTGCATGTCACACAATCGTCTTGTTCTCATCACACAATCGACCAGTCAGGTCCATGCAATCACTCTGTCAGAATCACGCATTCGACCTGACAGAATTATGCAATCGATTAGGCAGAGTCACGCAATCGGGTAGGTATAATCACGCATTCGCTTTTGTCAATTTTTGATCCTTTGTTTTCTGTTGATTTGATTTTATTGCTAATCATCTGTTTGTAGAAAGGATCGAATAGTATTAGATCAATTGCACTAATAATCTCACACTTCATCTTTTGGTGCTTAAAATCAACAATGGTTAAAATAGACATGCATGCATAATCTCACACTTCATCTTTTGGTGCTTAAAATTAACATTGGTTAAAATTGACATGCATGTATAACACTTCGATTTGGGCTTAAAATTAACAATGGTTAAAATGGACATGCATGCATAATCTCACACTTCATATTTTGGTGTTTAAAATTAACATTGGTTAAAATTGACATGCATGTATAACACTTCGATTTGGGCTTAAAATCAACAATGGTTAAAATTGACATGCATGCCTTCACATTTCAATTTGGTGTTTAAAATGGACATGCACATGCGTATTCAACACCTCAATTTGGGCTTTAAAATGAATGCGAATCAGGCTGCATTAGATTAAATCAAATTTGATTTTCTTAAGGGAAAGAACTTTTATTGTGTTTGGGGTGGACCTACTATTGCATTAACTAACTTTCCACCTACCTTTGGGGTCTTGGGAGAAAGGAAGGAGGTGAAAACAACACTCAATTTTATTTTATTCCACGTAGTGAGGGGTATCTTTGACTGTGGATTTCATCACCCCACATAGGTACTTCGAATTGGGATGAGTTGGGGATATCATCTCTCCCAGCGTACTCTCGAGTGGGTTTTCAAGCCACTATATAAATATATTGGTCAAGCGGCTAGAGTGTTGAGTGAATTCGACGTATGTGGGGGCCTTCCTTGCACCGATAAGCTCAACTAAAGTCTTAAGTCGCTTGCTCTTAGAATCCATCGTTGGATCGAGACCCCTCAAAATTTTACAATAAGAACCAACTTAGTAGCCCAAAATCCTACATTCAGTGATTCTGAGAGTGCGGATCATACCCCATAGATACCCCTCATGTACCTTACATTATGAGACAAAAATCTCTCGGTGATATGATCTTTGGATCTTCGGGGTAAGAGAGACTGGCATGCCCGAGAAGTGTGTGCCGTGGAGTGGAGCCAGTGTTACCAGACTCTCTAGCTGTCCATCTTGTTTCAGTATTTTGCTACGGGGGCCTCATTGAATGGTGTCCACTTTCTAGCCTAAGATTGTATTATGTGCTTTTTTATGTATCGTGGTATCAGACCAGTATTGAGTCAATTCTTTGGGCTATTTCAGGCCCTATCCTGCATATCTCTGAATTCTCTGAGATTGTTTGAAAAACCAATTCAGTCAGCTATATCTGCCTCCAAACAATTGTTCTCAGACTTGGAAAAACACAAAACTTGTCCTACAAACAAAATTACTGAAAACAAAGTCCATTTTAAAACATCAGACAGTCCAGCAAACTTAAAGTTTTACACACTTGTGACCATAGGAAGTCTTTGCGTAGTCCTCATTTACGTCCTTACTATCATCCTTAGTCCTTGCATAGTCCTCATTTACATCCTTACCATCATCCTTAGTCCTTTCATAGTCCTCAATTACGTCCTTATTATCGTCCTTAGTCGTTGCATAATCTCTATATTACGTCCTCATTATCATCCTCATATCCGTCTTCATCTAGACTTCATATACATTTGTCTTAGTCCGTCGTCATTGGAATAATCATCTTATAGAGTCATAGCATGCGTCTTAATGGGTCTACCAGGTGATGGTTTTTCCCCCTCTGAGCAACCTAATCTAGTGCCAAATGGTGGTCAGCGAGAAATCATTGAAGGTCTAGCTAACTTAGCTTGGGACTCAAGGAGAAATGTACCCCAATATATAGGAGTCGAGTACGAGATAAATATCAAGTATAAAATTGCCCGTAGGATTGATAGAGAAATTTTTGCAGAGTGTCTAAGAGAAGACATGGAAAAACTTGCATTACAGAAATCCCGGAATACTCAACAAGTCTTGCGTCAAAATCCCCAATAGAGAGTCTAGTCCAGTTTTGCATACCTCATACCTACATCTAAAGTCTAGCATTAGTTGTCGTCTTTCATAAAACCACCCTCATATAGTAGTCTTAAATGCCCATCACAAGGTCACAAAAGGAAAAAAGGTATAATGGACCCAAACAATGACCAGTTGTAAATCCAACTTGGAATATGAACATATCAACTAGTCAACGAATAGGTTCTCAGGTAATGTCTACCATAAATGAATTACAACAACATTTAACAAAAGAATAAATTGAGTCATCTCAACAGGATCCACATGTCCTTATGATCTTAGATGCACTTATACATAATGATAGGGACAAATATCTCTCGTTGTTATTACAAAATGGGGCAAAACTACCTAAAGATTTTGATGTCACAAAAATCTTACCACTAGGAAAAACTTTAGGTCAAGATAACAGTCAAACACCACCCATAACACAAATGCAAGAAACTACCTCTAGTTTTCCTCAAAACGCACATATGCAAACAAATGTCAATACAAATACAAACTTTCAAACAAGTGCATCATCTTCAGCAATAAATGTTAGTGTACCAACACAAAGCATACCGATAATCTCAAGTGTCTCAGCACCTATTCAAACACATATTCCTCAGGCAACAAGTGCAACCCAACCTCTGGTGTCCTATTCTATAGGATTGACATATAGTCACCAAAATGCAAATCTAGGTCTGCCCAATACAACAAGTGCAACTTAGCCAAATATGAGTTCGCATATCACTTATTTCATGACACCTAGTGGAACGTACAACACACAAAATTATAATCATGGTACCATCCAACAACCTCCTAGTTATGCAACCACGAATCCTTTTGTGGGGCATACACATACACAAGGTGTACCTTTAACCCAAACAAATATTCTGACACAACAATTACAAAATTTGCAACAACAAGTGACGACCATGCAGACTGATAACGATAAAAAGAGCTACACAATGCAGGACTTACATCCTTATCCTTTTGATCACACATTATACATGCCGCCTTTCCCATCACATTTTGAAATGCCCAAATTTGACAGATATCGAGGGAAGGGTGATCCTAGAGACCACATCAGAAAGTTTTTTACGACATGTATAGAGGTTGCAACAGAAGACACTTACTGAATGAGGCTATTTCCTAAAAGTCTAGGGGGCTCAGCCTTAGAGTGGTTTTCACATTTACCACCAACCATCACATCATGGGGAGAATTAGATGAACACTTTATTGCAAATTTCTTGCACAACATTGAAACCTCGGTTACTTTGATAGACTTGTGTGCCACGAAACAATACGAGAATGAAACATTTGCATCCTTCATACAACGATGGAGGGCTCTCTATAGGAGCTGTAAGACAATTATCCTAGAAATAGAGCAAGTGGATAATATCACAAAAAACTTGATTCCTAAAATTAAAGATCCGATACAAATGCAATGTTTAACCACGTTCAAACAAATCACAAAAAAAGATCTAAAATGTGAGAAGGGATTAGTGGAACAATGTCTTATTAAGTATGGCAACACCAACAACAATGACAAATCAAAGTTTTGGTCGAAAAACAAAAATGTGACCCATGATGGTGTTGTAGATGCCAGAACAGTAAATAGAACTCAATTGGTTTTATCTTTGGGAATGAGTCAATCATCAAATCCACACACAGAGAATAACCCTGCTTCAACAAATGTAAACACTACACAAAACATGAACACAAGATACCCTAGGGTTAATTCTCCAAGAAGGAATTATACACCTCTAGGAGAACCTATTGAGTCAGCACTCAAAAAGTTAATACAGACAAACATGATCACTTTACCGAAAATAAGACTATATGAACCAGGTCCTTTCAAACCCACATGGTGGAATGATAACCATTTCTATGATTACCATCGGACTAAAGGTCACAAAACAACTAGTTGCTATAAATTGAAAAACTTGGTCCAAGATATGATAGACCAAGATGACATCACAATCGATATCGATAAAACCTCAGCAAACACGAATCATACAATCTTTAAGGATCCATTTGTTAAGCATGACAAAGGGAAAGATACTACATCAGGTACTCAAGACAATACAACAAACTACACAAAAGTCTCATATGACTACACTATTCATGCCATTAGCTCAGGAGATGTAGTAAACAATGACTCACAAGAAACACGTGATCAAGATGAGAAATACCTAGATACTCACACATATGATAACCAAATTTGCATGCTATCAGAGGCACCAAAATACGATGATGATAGAAATCTTTATCTCAAAGACTGGGTGCATGATGAACCATCTCATTCAGGATGGTTTGAAGATGAACTCATAGAACAAATCATGGATGTCAAACATACACATGAAGACTATGAAGAGGAATTTAACATAAACCTTGATAACACAACATATGATACCGATAATACTTGGAAGTCATATGATATAGTGGCTACGATCACCATAAATCCCAGAGACAGAGACTATGTAGTAGTTACTCACAGATCAAAGGTAACCTTACAAGGAGTACCACCAAATCATCCACCAGCAGTAGGGACCTACAATATTGTTGACCAACTTAAGAAAACTTCGGCACAAATATCATTATTTGAACTCTTGCGTATTTCCCCCACTCATATAGCTATTCTGGAAAAAGAACTTCAATATTCATTAGTGGACAAAGATATAGATGAAAATGCCTTCCAGTCCATGGTAGGAAATTTGACACAAGGAACTCATATTGTATTCACAGAACAAGACATTCCTACTGATAGACTGCTCCATAATGACCCGCTACATCTAGAAGATTACATACATAAGAAAATAATTAGAAGAGTACTCGTAGACAGAGCAGTCGGTCTCAACATTTGTACTTTAAAACCGGTTAAGGCGCTAGGATATTCTGAACTTCACATCGACTCATCCAAGAAAATAAATATCAAGGAATACGATGATGAAGAACGTCCCTCAAAAGGCATTGTAACACTGCCTGTACAAGTGGGACCTATAACAGCAGAGGTCGCATTTCAAGTCTTGGACAGAGAACTAGGATATAAAATGTTATTGGGGCGCCTATGGATCCACACCATGCAAGCAGTATTGTCCACATTTCATCAGTGTGTCAAATTCCCATATAATGGTATTCAAATCACCATAAAGGGTGATCCAAATCCCTTCCAACATTGCAATTACTTGAAAGAAAGTGTGGATAATCAGGTACCTATTAATCAAGCATCACCTCTCACTACGCAATTGGAGGCATTAGCAATCACATAACCAAACAAAGATATGCCTAGAACGTCCTCCTTACAAATACAAGATATGGGTTGTGGAGAGTATTCTATTGCAAATACTTCAAGTGGAAAATAGTTGTCTCTATCTCCTAAGTCTTTTGGGAAACCTCAAAATGTAGTACAAAAACAAGACAAAGGAAAAGAAATTGTCATATACACAGACTCATGCTCTTTCATTAGGTGGGGTGACTTACAAGAAGAATCCCTAAATGAAGATGTCAACCATTGGTTATATAAAGAAGAGTATCATGTGACAATACCCAGAATACCCATAGATCAGTATGGCAATGGATTCAAAATTCTCCAAAGACATGGATATGATGGTACCATAGGCCTGGGGTTACAGAAAAAAGGAAGACTAGAACCTATTGTTCCTAATGACAATCTAGGGAATCAAGGATTGGGGTATAAGAATGTACCACATATCACAGAAGCAAGACAATGTGCCCTTGATATACTAAATAGACCAATGAAACCATCAGACTACATACCACAAAGGGATTTGTCCACACATGTGCTTCCCTCTTCATCTCAAGCAAGTAATCAAGTACCCATATCGCCTAGCGCAGAATCAGATGGGGAAGACATGAGACAAATCTTGCAAAATCCCAACACTGAGTCACAAAATGATGCAGTTGTTGACAAAATAGTACAAGCTAATATTGCAGCAGATGCAGGTTTACCACCAACAGATGAATCTAATCCATGGTTATTATCAATACTTCTTCCATGGGAAATGACTCAAGCTCAACCTAATGAATCAGATGTAGAAAGATTCTAAAGGCTTATACCAGGCTTAAGAAGGGTAACTATTGTCCAAAGAAGACCAGTCAATCTACAAAAAAATCAATGGCAGGAACAAGAAGAGATAAATGATGATAGCTCAGATGATGAAACATACATTGAAAGTGAGACAGACTCTCAGGACTATGAGTTCTTATCACTCCATGATTCTAGCTCACGAACAAGTGTCATACTAAGGTATCAAATAAAGCCTACACAAGATGAAAATACATCAAGTCATTCAAACAATCAAGTCTTCATGTTATCAAAATCTACTATAGAAGGGAGTAATGACTTACTCCTTGTACATTCACACTTGATTGATTGGGGGAAAAAAGGAAAACCAATGCTGGATTGGTTTGAAAACGATGAAGCAATTGCAAAATTCCTTAGAGTCAGAGAGGGATTTCCATAAGGGGACCACAAAGTAGGGTTTGTTGTAGACGTGGATAGAATAACATACTCTGGAGAAGAAAGTACCTCTATAATAAAAGATATAGATCAAACTACCCATAATGGTAAGAGCAAGTTGGGTAACCTTCCCATCGAAAGAGAAAGTTCAACATTGCTTATAGAACAAACTAAAGAAGTAAAAATAGCAGAAGGAGGGGTTGTACATAACATCCACATGGTAATCACTAAGCAAAGAAGAAAATGATAGATTCATTCATTTTTTCAAGCAATGACCTATCAAATTTTCTTGGTCCTACGCAGATATGCTAGGCTTAGACCATGAATTAGTGTTGCATCATTTACCTTTGATACCGGGAGTTAAACCTTAAAAGCAAAATTTGAGAAAAATGCATCCAAGTAGTGCATTACTAGTTAAAATAGAACTACAAAAGTTGTTGGATGTAGGTTTCATTCTACCTATTGACTATGTGGAATGGATATCCAACCTGGTACCTGTGACTAAGCCCATAAGAGGCATAAGAATCTGTACTGATTTTTGGGATCTAAATAAAGCTTGTCCTAAGGATGACTTCCCGCTACCCAATATCAATATGATAGTAGATCTAACAGCTAGAAATGAAATGGTATCATTAATGGATGGTTTTTCAGGATACAATCAGATTAAAATTGCACTAGAAGATCAACATAAAACGACCTTTACTTGCCCATGGGGAGCATACTGCTAGAATGTGATGCCATTTGGTCTCAAAAATGCCAGAGCAACATACCAAAGAGCCATGACAACGCTATTTCATGACATGATCCACAATATAATGGAAGATTATGTGGATGACTTATTGGCTAAATCACAGACAAGAGAAGATCACCTTACGGTCCTTGCACATATATTTGATCGGTTGGAACAATATAATGTTAGATTAAACCCGAAGAAGTATGTGTTCGGCATAACATCAGGTAAATTATTAGGGTTCACTATGTCCAACAAAGGAATTGAAGTAGACCCTGCCAAGGTCAAGGCAATCATAGATATGCAACCTCCATCAACACTTAAACAACTAAGAGGATTAAAAGGAAGACTGCAATCCATAAGGAGATTCATAGCACAGTTGGCAAATAAGTGTCACCCCTTCTAGCATTTACTTAGCAAAGGAGTTACTTTTAAATGGACAAAACAATTCCAAGAAGCTTTCCAAGCTTTGAAAGATTATCTTCTAAACACACTAGTGTTAGTATCACCTACTCCAGGAAAACCTCTATTGCTATACATATTAGCAACAAACTCATCTCTAGGAGCTCTGTTGGCACAACATGATGAACAAGGAAAAGAAAGAGCCATTTATTATATAAGTATAACTCTGATTGGTTATGAGCTCAATTATACTCCTATAGAGCAAGCATGCTTAGCAGTAATATTCACATCTCAAAAGCTTAGACATTACATGCTAAGTCATAAAGTACAACTCATTGCACACTTTGGTCCACTTAAATACCTATTGAGCAGAGCAACATTGATCGGGAGATTGCACACTCAGTACATGTCACCGGATCTGTCCAGAAATCAAAAGAAGACCCTTATTCATTAGGCATCTAGACACACCATTATAGCGATACATTGTATAGAAAGGGCTTCGATGGAACTCTTCTCCAATGTATCGATAAAAATGAAGAGAAACTTTCTCTAAAGGAAGTCCATGATGGAATTTTTGGGGCGCACCAAAGTGGTCCACCATTGTCAAAGAAATTGTTAAGAACAGACTATTACTGGCCAACTATGGAAAAGGATGCTTATAAATATGGGCAAAAATGTAAGCAATGCCAAATGCATGGAGATCTCATTCATGCACCAACACAAGATCTTCAACCCATTACGTCACCATGGCCATTTTCACAATGGGGATTAGATCTAGTGGGTAAAATCAATCCTACTTCTTCCAATGGACACAAGTTCATCTTAACAACCATTGAGTACTTTACCAAATGGGTTGAGGCAATTCCTCTTACTTACACCACTGGAAAGCAAATAGAAAAGTTCATGCTCAATTACATTATCTGTAGATACAAAATTCCAATGTGCTTCGTAACAGATAATGGGCGTCCATTTAAAAATCAAGAAGTGAAAGAATTGTTTGATAAATTTCAAATACAACAGAGATTTGCCACACCATATTATCCGCAAAGCAATGGAAAAGCAGATGCAACAAATAAAACAATATTAAAAATCCTTAAGAAAGTTGTCATTGACACAGGACGGGAGTGGCATCTCTAGTTAAATCTCGCTCTTTGGGCTTACAAAATAGGAGTACGCACCCCTACAGGAGAAACACCATATTCCTTGGTGTATGGTACAAAAGCAATACTCCCCATTGAAATAGAAATATCGTCTCTAAGAGTCTCCTTATAGAACATCATATCAGACGAAGACTACTGGGTAGCAAGATTACAAGAGCTAGAAACGCTTGATGAAAAGAGACAAACATCATTCAATCATCTGCAAGGTTATCAAAACATACTGAGATGGAGTTATAATAAACGAGTCTGCCCATGAACTTTTGAAGTGGGCGATCTAGTTCTTAAAGAGAACCAAAGGAACCTAGCAGAACGAGAAAAGCCAGGGAAATTTGAACCTAACTGGCTAGGTCCTTTCATCATAACAAGGCTTATAGGAAATGGAGCATATAATTTGTCTACCATGGAGGGAGATCCACTCTCTGACCCTATGAACATCATGCACCTTAAACGATATTATACCTAAGGGCTGGGATAGTTTAAGTTTTACTTTCCGTAGTGCATATCATATTATTCAAATCACTGCATCACATAAAGTTTCTTTTTCAAGTGCATCACATTCTCAAAGTTTCTACATTTTCATATAGCAACATCAATAAAACAAGGCAATTGTTCAAGTTTATCATTCGTTTGCATTCAAAAGAAACAAGGGTCATCTCCTTTCTTAGATATTTAGACATGAAGTCTTTGAGATCCTAAGGTCATTCATTTTCAACATTACCCTGTGATGACGCTTTACTTATGGTTGGGTAGTGATTTTACTATTTAAGACTTGTTAACCCAAAATCTATCAATTTCTATATCTCAAACATATTAAGAGGATCTCTAATTCATTCTAGACACCTAGTTGATCGTATGACTAGTGAAAAATCTAAAATTCTACTTCAGCACTGTTGTAATTGTCACACCCAAGTAGGTTTTATTACTTACAAGTCAAGGCAAGAAAAAAAGAAAAAAAGAAAAAAAAAGAGCTATGCCAAATTTATCTCAAGGCAAAAGAGCAATGATATATAACTGAAATATCACACATGCAAGTGCAACAAAAAATCTTGACTATGGGAACATATAAGTAACTCCATCAAGGCTATGAACACCTACTAGCAATGGAGCAATATTTGAGAAATTACAGTCTATAACCTCATCGGAGCTCTAAAAGCTTGTTGGTAGCGAGGCTCTATTCGGGATTCTTTTGAAGTTAGGATATTGCATGTAGGTAGTCATATAGGATGGTAAGGATCTTTAGTGAACACAAGATTGGGAATTAACTCATTTGTACACACATGGGAAAAAGAAGATTAAAGTTTCAAGAACCAATGGGGAAGTTTTCCGCATCTCCATTTGTAAATCCTAGTCACTAAGTGTGTTAATTTGGATGTTCCAAAGGACCCTAGGGATCGATTGACCTCTTATCTATGAAATGTTTTGCACCTCCAATTCAATTGGTGTATTACAAAAGGCTAAACAAACACAGTCAACCTTTTTCGAATAGGAAATGCATCTTCATCATACATATTGCATTAACATAGGTCATGTCAAAAATTCATTGTCTCCACATGCATTCTGTTGATCATCATGTCATATAGATCTACACACTAGGGGCATAACTGAAAAAATCCTAAAAATCAGATAAAGTCCTGAAAAAATCCTAAAAATCATATAAAGTCCTAAAAAAATCCTAAAAATCGTAAAAAGTCCTTCAAAATATTAAAAACAGTGAAAAACTCAAAATCCAAAAACACTGAAAAACTCAAAATCCAAAAACACTAAAAAACATAAAATCAAAAACATTGGAAAATATTTCAAAAAATCAATCAAAAACATTCAAATATCACTCCACATAATTCAAAACATCGAAAAAGCTCTTTGAAAAGAACTAAAAATCGAAAATCAATCAAAAAACTTGCAATAAAATGTCTTGTGAGAAACAAATACCCTAGCAGATATCCAACAAACATTTCACACAAAGTTAACAAAGGATACGACTATCCAGTCAAACATCTGCAATCATCTGATCAAACTGTCTTATCAATCGTATCATATCCATATTAAAGTGATCATTATCTTGTCTTAAACAAAAGAGGATACACTCGAAATCAGATAGGTCAGTCTTAAACGGGGTTTGCAACTTTCTGAGATCAGACATTATCAACTATCACATCAAGCAACTAAGAATGAAGGCACAAGGTCAGTATAGCTGCTGAATTCTGTCTGGGTCAGTCTTTATCTTTTATCATTTGGTGATAGATTATGTTCCTATGTTACTCAAGGATGTCCACAAGTGACCAGAGGAGCCATGATGGGCATTATCTATTTCTTTGTTTTTTGTTTATGGTGTGAACCGATGAAGCTCTAGGGAAATTGCTCTAGTGGGTGTCTGTGATAGGAGCATTTAGCTATTAAATGCCACGCCTACCTCGACCCTAGTGTATTTCCCAGAATGGAGGGTTCACTCCTTATCTGCTACGTGTTTGTTTCTACAATGAGATATCTTACATTTTGGTTCCTTATACACTGATGTGCTAAGCTTTATTGTTCAATAATAAAGCTCAATGATGAATATATGTTGCACAATAAAATATGTGACACAGGTTCATGATTCTTTCAATTTCATTCTTATCTCATGTGTTTCTTGATAGTCTATTGATTTCCCATCTTCTCTCTAAATCATATTCTTTCTAACAATAATTCTTTCATCAATCTCTTTGCTCTATCATCTTACTAACATTTCTTCATGGTACATCTGAGTTAAAAATTTGTTCTGGCATTATCATACAACAAAATATATATGCATTCATATATATACCATTGCATTCATAAACATTAGTTAATATGCATACATTATAGATACCATTGCATTTATCAGCATCATTGATACATACATGTAGTAACCATTGCATTCATGAATCATATAGAATCAAATAGATATACATCATATAACTCATAACATCATATAATCATACATGGAAAACAAAGCATAAATAGATCACCACCAAAAACTGCATATCATATATATAACTCAAAAATGATAATGTGTATGAATACAATAAACAAGCCCCAAGGCTTAGATAACATGATCAAAATGTCTCAACCAACATTGCCTTTGTCAGCAGGTGGATCCTGTCCACTAGCTCCTGTCCCAGGATGTCGAGGTGGTCCCATAACAACACCATAACTAGTCTGTTGAGAACTAGATCGATTCGATCTCCTCCCCATGAAGACACTAAAACTAGGCTCTCTCTGACCCTCGGGGATAGCTCTCTCATAAGCATGTCGATAATAAATAGCCTCCCGTGTAGCAACAAAATATCTATCTGCCTGGTTACGTGCCTCTGTCACTGGTCCGAATAGTTGATCATATGCATCCATGGTGATCTGAGCTCTCTTGATTGCCTCATCTCTCTCCCTCTGGAGATGATCCCTCTCAACCTCTAAAACACCGTAGTCTCCATGGTAGACCTAGACATCTCGTCTAGTGACCTCCTCCTCCAAACTCTGAATCTGCACTCTAAGAATCTGCGGATCGTCCTCATTGCCCACCTGTCCTCTCCCACCCTTTGCAGCAGGCACATCCTCTAGCTTCGGCATATCATCATCATCATCATCTCCATCCGCGCTGCTCAATGACTATGAAGAATCATCGCTATCTCCACTATTGATAGACTCGGTGTCTCCACCAATGTCTACTTCCTCATCTCCACCTCCCCCATCTCCTCCCTCATCCTCTTCCTCCGCTCCTCCATCTCCCTCATGTCCTCCCTCAGCTCCAGCTTCCTCTCCTCCTCTGACTCTCTCCCCCAACTCTAGCCTCAATCTCGGCCTAGGATGTCGAATTTGCTATGTTGTAAGAGGAACAACAGGATTAGTAGGTGGAATAGGCCTATGTCTGGCAAACCATGCATCATACTCCAGCATAGTCCCTGGATCTACTGCACCTCTACCCCAATCCCAGAGTAACAGCTGAAGAGCATCAAACTTAGTAGAAGAAACATGCGGCTATATGCACACCCCCCAATCAGATACCTCCTGAGATACACGAGCAAAGTAAGCAGTAATAATTGGTGTCACCTGTACCTCTCTGAACTATCTCAATACTCGACTTGGGAGATACATCTCTATAATCTGATGTGTCTCGAAAGTCCTACCGATCAGATATCTTTGTTGTCGACAGAAAGGCAAGTGTACTATGTCATCCGCCCAACCAGGGCAATCTATGTAAGGTCTCCAAATAAAATGTTGAAGTATGTCAAACAGATGCCTCCAATACAAGGTGTTACCTGAACCCCTATGTCTAATACCTTCTATGTACCTAAAAGCATAAGGCTCACCGGGCTGCAAATCAACATGAATAACAGGCCTCAAAATAGAAATATGCTCCCATGCCCAAGTCTGGAGCAGTGTCGCACCACAACTGATAGACCGATACCCAAGATATACAATCCCATGCATCTGATAATACAACATGGCAAGAAGACATGGACCCCAAGCATATACTCATCGATGAACAATCATATCATGAAGCACTCTACCCCATCCCACTGAAAATCTGTGACCTCGTCTATTAGGTATCAACAAACCACCAATAATACTGCATAGTACAATAGTCATGTCATCATAATCTAAACGGGCCCAAGGGATGTCATATCGACCATTGATTTGCAAGTCTTGTATCTCACACTCAAAAAGTGCACACAATCCAGCAATGCCATCGTCATGGTCATGCACAACTCTCTCACCATGAATCGGAATACGCAATATATGCCATACATCCTCTAAGGTAATGGATGCCTCCCCAGTCGGAAGATGGAAAGAACATGTCTCAGAATGCCACCGCTCTATCAATGCTGTAATCATGGCCTTGTTGGCCGTAGCCTCTAGCAAGCGTAATACATAGTACAAACCAAGCTATCAGATATGCTCAATCTCCTCATCAGGTAAATCAGCACGAAGATCAAGTCCAGTGGGTCTGCTCTATCGATAATATAACACTCCAATGTTCTCCTGCATAGAGAAAATATTCAAAATATCAAATATCGGATCACAAGAACATAAAAACTTATCAGACGCATGACAAAAAAACCTTCACATAAAATGAATGTGTGATATTTTATACCAATGCATGACATTTAACACTTATGCGGTACAATTATGGCTTATGCGTGACATTTATAGAGAATGTGTAATAAAATTAGCTAATGCGTAACATTAAATAACATTGCATAAAGAAACCAACGAATGTGCAACAATTAAGGTGTATGCGTAACAATTATGGCAAATGTGTAACATTAAGCACGAATGCGTAAAAAACCGATAGGCTATTGCGTGATGCAAGGCAAAATTTGACACTGAATTTTTTTGGAAAAAATAGCAAAAATGGGCAAAAAATCAAGAAAAATTTAGAAAAATACCATGTTGCCAGTCCCAAGAGGTCTTTGATATGAACGTACTCGGTTAGACAGGTGCAATCGAGCTCTATAACCAGCCATGATGATCAAATACTCGCAAGAAAGCACAAGATTTGCAGAGAAAACAAAGAACTTACCAAATATCAAATGAGCAAAGGATAACCTAAAATCTCTATTTATAGCTCAAAATTAGGGTTTTCTGACACCTTGATGCCCGTGGTCCCCGCTAGCTTCAAACAACTTGTAGCCTACTCAAACAATCTCGAAATCACATGAAACTTCACATGACTTCTTATTACACTAATATCAAAAACATGGTCTCAATTTTTGAATTTTTCGACTACCTTTTCCAAGGGGGGGCATATTTACACTATATAGTGGTACCAAGGTAGACTGGGGCAAATTTTTTTTGTTTTCTTTGAAACAATATCATTCTGACATTGTCTCAAAGAGGGGCAAATGTAGACACCTAAAAATGTCTCATTGATCATGTATTAATTATTCATCTAATTGATTAAATAATTCTTTAATTAAGCTAATTAATCTTATTCTTCTAAATTCATATTTCCTCATCGTCTTACTAATTATTCTATTTTCTATTTCTATCATCATTTAATCATTTTAACCATTTTCTAAATATTAATTAAATATTTTTTATTTAATTAATTCTGATTAATTCCATAATTTAAATAATCTTTATTATTTAAATAATTTCTATTTTCAATTTCTATCTCTAATCATCTAATTATCAACCCTTTTCTAAATATTAATTAAATATTTATTATTTAATTAATTGTAATTTAATCCTTTAATTTAAATAATCTTTATTATTTAATTAACATTTCTAAAATAATTAAATAGTTTCTTTATATTATTTAATCAACTAATTAATTCTTCTAGTTCTTCAAGTGCTAATTTCATTTAATTAATTCTTCTAATTTCTTGTAATTTCAAATACATGTCCATGATTTCAAAAACCAAATTGAAAATCAAAGTCAAGTTCTAAATATATTCAAATACTAAATTGAATTTAAAATAAATTCAATTATTTGAATTAAAATTGCATGCAAAGATTAAATTGAAAATCTAAGTCAAAGTGCATGCACATGCTAATTTAATTAATTCAATCAATTAATTAATTAAATCATTATCTCTCCAATCTCTATTTCCATCTTCTAGTTAGCTTTTTCTAAATAAAGCTTTCTTTGTCATCTTCTTTATTTCCTCCAATCTTCCCTCGATTAGCTTTTTCTCAATCAGTTAACTCCTTTAATCTATTCAATCTATTATGTTTCACCTCTAAATCAACAGTTCAACTATCAATCAGCATGTGAGCTCACTTGAGTTCCACCTCTTGATCATTCTGTTCCATCTTTCAATCATTCTTCTCCAAAAATCTATAAATTGAGCATTCAATCTCCATTTTCAATCCTCCTCAATCCTGGACAATTACTCTAGATCACGAACTTTGAATCTTTTTGTCACTTGCAGGTTGCCAGTGCAATATCTGAGAGCCATCATACCACAGAGAAGAGAAGAACAATGGAAGCCATATGTGATCATGGAATAGGGAGTTTTGATTAACATATTTTACATTCCTATTTCTTAATTGCATTATTTTATTGGTTTTATGTTTGAATTGCTTAGATAGTTAAGGAATTCGTGATTGTCCTTATTTCCTATTTAGCAATGATGAATTTGAGCATAGCACAGTTAACATAAATGATACATCTCCAAAAAGGTCTCCCAGGAGACTAGAAATATACAAATAATTTTTTTTCTCCTCTTGGTATCACTAGGGGGGAAAATAATTCTTATAGGTGCATGATGGCAATCAAGCCTAGTTTTTGCTACCATACGTATTCATCACAAAATAACTATCAAGGGCCAAGAGCTAATTCACATCATCTAAACCTCCTAAAGAACCCTAAAAGGTAGGTGGATGTTCTTGATGATATCTCATATAACCATCCAACACACTCTCTTCATCCACTACCTATCTATCCTCTTGATGGGGTAACTCTAGCAAGGGTACATCCTCAATGCTAAAGAAGTGAGGAATACTAGAGCATGCTCTCTCTCTCTCTCTCTCTCTCTCTCTCTCTCTCTCTCTCTCTCTCTCTCTCGTTCATGAGGTTGTTTTGATCTCCTATCTTGAGATGGGTGAGAATACACAATGCAATACCTCTTAATAGTTCCCAACCTAGATATAATCTCTTGAAGAACATTCACAACATACAATGAACCAAGATGATCCTTAGGTTGAAGCAGGGTAAAAGTACAAAGTTGTGCCACACTTTTATAATGGAAATGGCCAATGTTGATTCAACTTTTTAAATTGAATCATAGAAAGTGAAATATATGTTTTTAATTTTGAAATGATGTTAACTAATAAAATGTATCTTCTTTATTTTAATAAGATAAAGTTTAAGGAAAGATGGCTCTGCAAGTTGGCAGTGAAAGGTGACTCGGCGCTTGGACAGATGTTGGGTGGGATGATCTGCCACATGTGTCGCAGTGGGTGTTTTCCAAGGGCCGATGGGAGGATAGGGCTCCGTTCTTGTGAAGGCATCGCAGAGAGTTTCGTCCAGTATCTAAATATTTTCAGGGCTTTTTCAAAAGGTTTCCATGGCGTGGGATGGAAAGTTTTAAGTGGCAAGGGTCGGATGGAAGAAACATTAATAGGGGTAGGAAAGCAGTTACTGCTCATCGCTCTTTTGCTGAAGTGGTAGCCATGGGAATCCCAACGGCTCCTAGGGCATCAGGGTTTGTTAAACAATTGAATGGCACTCCTGGTCCTAGGGCATCCGGGTCTGTTAAACAATTGGATGAGGATGTTGTTGTCATTGATAAAGACGCGGGGAGCTCGAATAGTAAAGATCATGTGGAAACTGGTAATAAGGATCATTTCGTTCCTTCGAAGGAGGTTTGGTTCCTGCGACCTTGTTCTGATTTTTCTAGTTCTATTGTGGCCGATAGAGCTTCCAAGTTGCATTCTGTGGCTATTTTAGGGAAAATCTAGGGTCCTCCAACAAACTTATCCAAATTACATTCTAAATTACGCAAACATTGGCCTGCTTTGATTTGTTTTCAGTTGTTATCTTCCAATTTTTGTGTTTTGGTTTTTGAATCCCCCCATTGCAAGGATGATGTTCTTAAAAGCTCATTTCATTGGTTTGGTAATGTTTTAGTTAGGGTTTTTGTTTGGAAACCCTTCTTTGTTCCGGAATGGGTCAAACCTAATTCTCTTCCGATTTGGTTTGGCTTGCCTCAACTTCCATTTGAATTCATGGATCCGGAGGTGCTGAAATCTATAGGGGATAATTTTGGGTGCTTTTTAACATCTAAATTTGTTCTTGAGGAAGGGAAGGTTCTAGTAAAATATGTGTTCTGATTTCCCTGACATCAGTATGCCCAATTTCTTGTAATATCAAATCAAATGAAGGCATCTGGAAGCAACCTATTGTGAAAATGGAGGATGAGCTAGTTCAAAACCTGATAATTGTGGATGCTCCTTTGTTTTTTGACTTTTGAAATGTAAAAACTGGTTTAAACAATGAGGTAGATCAAAATATTTCTTTTACTCCTGCTCCGGCCAAAGACTCCTCTCAGGTCTTGGTGGGGTCTATTTGTCAAGGCAAGGAAGACCTTAACAATGCTACTCAAATAAGTCATAATAATTTTGCTAAAGAATCTCCACAGGTATTAGCTGGGTCTGTCCGACAACTCAAGGAGGGTCTTAACAGTACCATTCTTCCTAAAAGTAAAACTGCCACTGTCATTTCTGAAAGTGAGGCGAACATCTTATCTCAGGTTGTGGTGTCTGTCGGTCATGTTAAAAATGGCATTCCCAATCTGGGTAAACAATCGGCTCTTCCTCCATTACAAGATTCTCTTGTTTGTTCTGTTCAGAAGGGGGGGTTGGGTGGTAGTGTAGGGGTTGAGGTCCTCAATGCTTTAGATTGATTGTCTGGTCCTATTGCAACAACCGAGGTGATTGCTCCAGTTGTGCCTACCACTGTTAATCATGATGAAGATGTAAAGTCAAAGAGTTACTACATAATGAGCCTCTTAGGGAAAGTACTAAGTCTGAATCTCTGCATATTTTTCTAGATGATCACACGGCTCAGCTAGTTGAACAGTTGCTTAAATCCAATATGGACTTTGTGGAGGATGAGGTCTCGAAAAAGGTAGCGTGCTCTATTGGGAATGATCTGGATTTAATTCATAAGAGTTTGTCTATCTCTCCTTCCTTAAATCCTTCTGAGGCCCCTATTAACACCTCTTAGGATGAACCAAATAGAGTGGTTCTTCAGAAAGTGACCCTGTCGCATCGGTCATCTCCGGTGAAAACTCCCATTAAATCTTCTATTGCTCAGGTTCAACTGAATTTCCCTAACACTCTAGTGTCCCCAGGAAGGGGTAGACCTCCAAAGAGTTGTAAAACTCAGTTGGAAATTGATGTAGGTGTTCAACAAGTTTTTTCATCCTCCCTTGGGTTCAAGAAGGCGACCATCTTGAACTTTGGGAATGGAAAAGGTAGTGGGTCCTTAAAGTAAAAAAAAAAGTGTGTTATTAGTCCTCCGGTTACTAGATCCGCTTTGGTCAAGAGAAGCTTACACAAAAGCTTTGGGGAGAAATGTTCTTCTCCCATTAGTGAAAAGAGGGGAGAGTCAACCTCCCCTCGAATCCAATGAAGATTATATCATGGAATGTTAGGGGCTTAAATACCCCTAGCAAGAGACGCTTGATCAAGTCTCAGTTAGATTTGGTTAAGTGGGATCTAGGTTTACTTCAAGAAACTAAACTTTCGTTGGAAAACTTAGAATTTGTATTTTCTTCTTGCAAAAAGTGGAAGTTCTTATCTTGTCCAGCTGCTAGGGCTTCAGGAGGTTTGGCTCTGTTATGGAATGATTTTGTAGTTGATGTAAAATTGGTTGCATCTGACCCTAAATGGATGTTGTCATTAGTCTCATTCAGAGCCTCTAGTTTTAAAGTATGGGTGTTTAACATTTATGCCCCCTTAGGTATTTTGGCTAAATATAGGCTGTGGCAAGAACTTATTAGGGTGTCTTCCCCCCTTAGGAATTCTTTTGTCATTTTTGGGCGAGATTTTAATGTAGTCTTGAATTTAAGTGAAAAATCGGGGGGGATTTACCCAAATAAGAAATCCATGGATGATTTTAATACATTCATTGTTGACATGTCTCTTTTTGATTGCAAGCCCAATAATGGTCTATTCACATGGACAAATATGAGGAAAATTTTTTCTTAGACTGCGGAAAGGTTGGATAGATTTTTACTCTCATCCAATTGGTTTGATTCAACCATTGAGTTTTTCTCTTCCATTCTTCCCCTGGCTAGGTCGGATCATTTCCTGGTCTCTCTGACTATTGTATGGGATAGACCTGGCCACAAGCTTCCTTTTAAGTTTGAGACAATGTGGTTTAGGGATCCCTCTTTTCTTCCCCTCCTGAGACAATGGTGGGGAGAGGTTCCTTTCTATAGGGGTTCTAGAATGTTCCAATTGGTTAAGAAGATTACTTTCTTAAAAAAAAATATTAGGGGTTGGAACTCCCTTCATTTCAAGAATGTTTTTGCAGAAAAACAGAGGGTTTTAGATATGTTAGAGGTCCTCAATAGGCATGTCTTGCAACATGGCTTGGGCTCTAAGGTGTTGGATGAACTTAGGTCTCTTAGGAGTGAATTAGAAGAAATCTTGGCTAGAAAGGAGGTTTATTGGAGACAAAAATCTCGGGAGTTATGGCTAGCTGATGGTGATAAGAATACAATTTTTTTTCATGCTAGCACTAAAATGAAAAGGGCTAGGAATATGATTTCTTGTATTCAGGACTACTAGGGGAATATCCTTTCTGAGGATGGGAATATGCGGTTAAGTTTTTTAATAATCTTCTTTCTTCTGAGAATATTGATGATTCTAACAATATATCATCTCTTATTCCTTATCTTGTCTCTCCTGAGGATAATAGAATGTTAATGTCTCCTTTCTCAATAGAAGAGGTTCGGGGTGTTGTTTTTGCTATGAATCCGGATAAGGCTCCCAGGCCTGATGGTTTTACTCCTTTGTTTTTTCAAAAATGTTGGGAGTTTGTCGGTCAGGATGTCCTTTTGGCTTTAGAGGAAGCTAGGAGAAATAGGTCTATCCTTAAAGAAATGAACACTACCTTAATTTTCATTTTACCTAAAAAGGACGACCCTTAAACCTTCATAGATTTCCATCCTATAGCTTTATGCAACACCATTTATAAGATATTTTCTAAAGTAATTGCAATGAGGTTGGCTAAGTTATTACCAAGAATAATATCCCTTGAGCAAGGAGGTTTTGTCCCTCAGAGGGAAACTCATGAAGGGGCTATAGTTGCCCATGAGTTCCTACATTCGATTTCTACCCAGAAATACCCTGCAATGATTCTTAAGTTAGACATGATGAAAGCCTATGATAGGGTTGAATGGAATGCATTAAAAATTGTCCTGTCAAGGTTGGGTTTCCTTGGCTTGGATAAAATGGATTATGGCTTGCATTTCCTCGGCCAGATTCTTGGTTCTTATTAATGGGTCCCCTTGTGGTTTCTTCCACTCTTCTAGGAGTTTAAGGCAAGGGGACCCGCTCTCACCCTTTTTATTTATCTTACTAGTTGAAGCTCTGAGTTGGGCAATTGGCTTAGCTCGTGAGAGTGGTTCATGGAAGGGCATCAAAATTCAAAATTTTGATCAGAGGATCTCTCATTGTCTTTTTGCTGATGACACCCTCCTATTTGGTTGTGCAACCTTGAAGGAGGCTCGGGCTATTGATCAAGTGATTAGGAATTATGTAGCTTTTTCGGGTCAGAAGGTCAACAACGAAAAATATAAGATTTTCTTCTTAAATACTCACTCCCTGCTCCGGGATAAGCTTCAAAAGTTTTGGGGTTTCCAACTTGGGGATTTTCCCTATACTTATTTAGGTGTTCCTTTTTTTGCTAATAAGGTTAAGGTTAGTTTTTGGGATAAAATAGTTTTAGGGGTGTCTAAGAAAATTTTGGCATGGAACCACAAATGGCTCACCATGGCGGGGAAAATTGTGTTGATTAAGTCAGTCTTGAATGTGGTGCCAACTTACTTAATGTCAATTCTCAAAGCTCCAAAGGATGTTATTGTCAGTTTAAAGGATACTCTGGGGTCTTTTCTTTGGAACAACAATAGGGATGGGAAATCTAGGATCCCCCTATTAGCTTGGGATAAGGTTTGTCTTCCTAAAGAACTTGGGGGATCTGGACTTCGTAGCTTGGAAAATCAAAATTTGGCCCTGGGGGCCAAATTAGTGTGGAAATTGTATGATAATCCAGCCTCCCTTTGGGCTAGAATCATGTTCGCTAAGTATCTTTCTAATGGAGCTAGGGAGTCTATATTTCGGGCTGAGTCTCTACCTAAGGGGTTGGCCATTTGGAATTTCATGGGAAAATGTAGAAGAGTCTTGCTGCCGCATCTTTCTTGGGTTGTGCATAATGGTTTGAAATTTAGATTTTGGGATGATGCTTGGAATGGTCATTGTCCTATGGATTCTATTAGGGATTGGTTACCCTTGAAATCTATACTTTTGGATAAATGGGGGGCCTATTTATCAGACTATTTTACTGTAGTTCATGATGGTCATATGGTGATGGCTCAATGGAAGTCGATTGAGTTTCTTCCTATTAGCCCTAGTCTAAAAGTAGATTTTTACTCTATTCTTAGAAATAGAATTGTCATCTTGTCTGAGCTTGATGATGAGCTGATTTGGACCAAGAACTCTTCTGGAAAATATTCAGTGAGAGATGGATATAATTCCCTTATGCCGGCCAAGGATCTCTCTTCTTGGCCTTACAAATTATTCTGGCATCCAACATGTCTGCCGAAGGCTGGAGCTTTTTCTTGGCTTACTGTTCAAGATAGGGTTCTTACTGGGATGAGACTGGATAGGATGGGTTTATCTATTGTTTTCCCTTGTGTTCTCTGTAATAAAAAATTGGAATCGTCATCCCATCTTTTCCTTCATTGTGATTTTGCTCTAGGATGTTGGAATTGGTTCTTCAAGAAATTAGGTCTCTCTTTTGTTACTAGTGGGGACCTCCTCTCACACTTCAGAGCTTGGCCTCTTTTGTTCTCTTATTCTTTTTATGCCTGCCTTTGGATCATAGCTCCATCGATCATTGTTTGGAACATATGGTTAGAGAGAAATAATAGGATCTTCAAAAAATCATCCATGTCGCTCTCTGATATCTTAGTCAAGATAGAGGCTTATATCTCGGAGGTGGCCTTGTCATATATTCATAAGAACTTAGATCATCTGACATCCTTCTCCCATTGGGATGACATGATCACAAGGACATGGAAATCCCTGTCTATTATTCCCTCTCATGGGTCAGTTTCAAAGGGTCTGGCTTTTAAAAATAAGATAATTATGGCCACCTGGGTTCCTCCTCCTCCAGGTCATTTTAAACTCCATTTTGATGGTGCTTCCAAGGGAAATCCGGGTATGGCGGGGGCTGGTATGGCCATTCTGGATCATAATCTAGTTTTAATAACTACTCAATGTCATGCCCTTGGGTTTCATTCAAACAACTTTGCTGAATGTCAAGCTCTGTCACTTGGGATTGACATGGCTATTTCCCTTGGGATCAAACACCTTTCCATTCAGGGGGATTCAATGGTTGTTATCCAAAGTATTTTGAACTGTAAAAGTAATTGTTGGCATTTGAAGTATTTAATTGATCACATCTTGGAGAAATTATCTTTTTTTGATACCTATATGTTATCTCATTTTTTTCAAGAGTTAAATAAACTGGCAGATTTCCTAGCTAATTTGGCTATTGACTCGGTTGCTTTTCATAAGAATGTAGAAATTGGTGACATTCCTCAAGATGTCCTCCCCGGGTATATGCCTCTTCCCAAAGATTAAGTTCATCTGTTTTGAGTTTTTACCTCCATTTCTTATTGAACTATATAGATTATCCTCTTCTTAGATTCTGTATTGGGTTAGATGGTAATGTATGTACTTCTTGAGGAATGGGGAGACAATAATCAGGTGGCAATACATTATAATAAATTCCTACTCATTATCTTCATTTCTTACTGAAGTATACATATTATCCTCTCCTCAGTACAGCCTGTATCTGTTCTTTATGTGTTGATAGGAGTCTTTTATTTCTATCTGCATGTGGAGTACTTATACATCTCTGCTCTTGGGTTAGATGTTAATGTGTGTATTCCTTGAGGATTAGAGAGGTTTCTTCAGATTATTTTATTAACACATGAGTTACATATGTTTTGGCAGTATATCTAGATTGAGCAGAAGGATGGGGTGTATATCTCGGGCGTTTTGGTTTATTTTGATAGTTATGAATGCTTGTTCTATTATTTGTAAATGTTGTTATTTCAAAAGTATGCCCTTGTGCCTTACATATTGTTCACATTCAGACATAAAAGTTTAAAGTGGTGGTATCTTACTTTGGGACATTACTTCATTATTTCTACATGCTTGTGTGTAATCCCAAACAGGGCTCGAGGCCTTTTGCTTCCTCGATCCGGTTGGTCTTATGGTGCGCGGAAATTGTTTTTATCTTGCTTTATTCTTTGGTGCCACTTTAAGAGTTTTCTATTCTTACTTATTGGCAAAAAGCTTATGTATGTATGGTGGCTGGAAGATTAATTATAGGAATGCAATTCTATTTTTTGCCATACAGGTCATCTTTATTGAGAGTTGTGTTTGCGTGTTTTTGGGGTATGAGGGAGGTTTCTTGTACGAGAGTAATTTTTTCTCATAAGTTCATTATGGTTTTCTCCCTTGTTGTTTGCACGGTTTTGTTTCCTTCATGTCCATTACATGGTAGATTTTTGTGATCTCTTGAGTAATCTTGTTCGTGTGGATATCTTGAGTTATTAATTGGCTTGGCTGGCTCTGTGCTTCGCATGGACATTATCATCATTTTTTATTAAGGTGGCGGCATTTGTTTCTGTCTTGCATTCTTGGTGCCGATTTTTTTGAAATGTCATCATTTTTGTTTAGGGTGGTGGCATGGATAATGTCATCATTTTTTATTAGTGTGCCGTCCTCTCGTGGTTGTTTTTACTGTCTTATGATGACATTGGGTTCTTTTATTCTCCTCTGCTCTCTTGGTCTGCATTTACTTTTTTGACGGAACCAGTGGGTTACTACATTCTAATGCCTCACAAACACTATGATTTTCAAGACTCTTTTGTCTTGGATGATGAAAAGCTTGGGCGTTTGTTTCAAATTCATTCAGTGGATTTTTCTCTGGCTTTTCGCAAAGTTTTGGGAAAGCGATGGCTTGTGGATAACCTAGGTTGTTTCCTTGCTGATATTGCATCTCGGTTTCTCACTGTATGTATGGATGTGCTTCTGGATTTTTCTATGGTTAGGGAAATCTTTGATACATATTTCAACTCCCATTTTTACTCTACGGTTGATTTGGACAATGCTCTCTCTAATTACCATTTTGATTTTGGTGATTTTGAATATGCTGGTTTTATTACTCATTCTCAGTTATTATCCTTTGGGTGGCATGGGGAACTCCTTTCAATTTTAAGGAATGGGTTGATATCTAACATATATGATGATACATTATTTGATTTGGCAGCCCTTTTAGACTATGTATCACCAGATTGTCTGGCTACAACAGTTAATGTTTTTGCAGGAATGCATTTTCTTTTAGAATCAATGTCTAATGTTCGAGCTTCGCCAGTCTGGATTCCTCCTATATAGATGGTGCCTCCTTCCTCTCCACCACTAGAAGGGCCTAGCTCATGGCTCTCAATTCCTTGACATCATGCTCTTGGGCTTTTTGTTTGAGTGCAGAATGTCCGCAAGTTTTTTGAGTAGGGTTATGTTTTCATCTGGCTTTTTCCTCATTTTGGCAAGCAGAATTATTTTTTGTGGGAAATAGTGGGTGGTTTCCTATGCACCGGTTGGATATTATGGTGTTGAGCGGTTGATACAAAATTTTGTCAAGCATGGAAGCCTTGTGGCTGTGTTCCCCCTCTATAGTCTACTCAAATTTTTTTTGGGTCTTATGGATAATGATACGCATCTTCGAAGAATCATGTAATGGGAGGGTGTTAATATCAAGTATGTAATTGGTTTATGGGTTTTTTTTTTGGATATTGACAGGTATATCCTGATAAGCTTTGTAACGGGAGGGTGATCAAAATCAGATATGTAATTGGGTATATGGGGTTCTAAATTTTAGTTTTTTCTCTTTTTTAAGCCACAACCGGAGGTTTTCTTGTGGGTTCTTTCCTGCCGGTATGCCCGTTGAACCCGTTTTGTATTTTCAAATCTCGAAATTAATAAAATATAAGTTTAGTGGCCTGTCCACTTTTATCAAAAAAAAAAAAGAAAGTATCTTCTTTTGTGTATTTTATGTTTGTAATTTTAATAAAAAGTTAAAAAATTATTTGAATATAGTTTTGTATAAAGTAAACACTATAATTTAGTTGCTGATAAAATGCTGAAGTTGAAGTTATAGAAGCCGCCACACTTTATTTAATAAATTTACCCTTTTTCTTCAATTTTTTTGTATATATTGATAACTTGAAACTTTAGTGCATGGACATATTTTTTACTTTTTTTATAAATATATATTTTTTAATAAATTTGAAAAGTTGTGTGTACTGAAATATCTCTTTCCATTTTCAACCACCTTTTTTATTCATTATTTATCTATATTAGAAAATAATTATATCATTTTGACATAGATTCTTTTCTCTAGTGCATCATATTTTTTCAAAAATTTTAAATAAATTTTAGTATTTTTTTTTGTCAAGATAATCAATCTTATATATAAGTATTGATGACCTACTTTCAATAAAAATAAAATTTAAAATATAAAAAATAATTAAAATGTTAAAAGAGATATATTTTGGAATATTCACTTGTAGATCTATAAAAGGATATTTTTACATTTCAAACAAAATTATTAATAAGAGTAGGAGTTGTTGAAACATTGAGTTTTTCAAAAAATAAAATAAAATTGGTAATTAGGCCCAAAGTGATAAAATATACATTTAGTAGACACTTCCAATTGGAAAACTTGTGGTCCATATATAACTTATCTATAATGATCTATATAAACCATATGTTTGACTAAATTAATTTTTAGTTAGAAAAACTTAAATTCACTTTTGCTGATAAGTTGCCTCAATCGAACAATAGAGGAGTTATAATTATGAAACTTAGGTGATCCATAATCAATATTTACATTTTCACTTTGAGAAGTATGGTAAGGTATAGGATGTATCCTTCGCAAATAATTAAATGAATTGGCACACACATATATTGATCTATAATGCCACATAAAGAAAAATAAATAAATAAATCAACATATTAAATTACATCCATAAGAATTTAAGCAACCATACATAAAGCATAAATAAAGCACACATCAAACACACCTCAATCGCATAAACATATTTTTTATCATTTAACATATGGGCTATGATACCAAGTGTAATCCCCTGAGACATACCATCGAGACATTAGCAAAGCAACTATTTTTTTTAAAAAACAATATAAAAATGACTAGTAACAACTAAGATATGGTGTTAAAATAAATAACTACATGAAAATATGCACACAAGGTTTTGTGCCAAGTACCATGAAATATAAGATATAAAAAGGTCTTTTAATGTCATTTCACATTAGACACAACTCAAAACAATAATAACATTGATTATAAATAATTATTGCTCAAAGAATGGTTAAAAGTGAAATAATTACTAATCATATGATGCAACCACCATGAAAAAACTATGAGAGAGTAAGAATGCACCACTATAATAATTGAGTCCTAAATAATGATCATGTTATCCTGTAAATAAAACACAAGAGTGGGATGAGGGAAATATTTACCTCAAAATCACTCCCTAAACACACTTGGTGATATTGGCTACACCAAGGGATACCTAGGAGATTCCATATCTCAACTAAATGGATGATTACCATATTCATACATGTAAGACACACTTATATGTAAGGTGGAATGCATTGGCACAATAGATTCTCAAATACAAGGGACAAACCTTAAAAATGGCTTACCTCACCAGGAGGCATAAGTCATCCATCAAATTAAATTATGGTTCATTTTTATGCAAGGTCACACTTCTTAATAAAAAATATGGCATATATTCTAGGTAATGATACTTTTTGACAAAGAAATGATATGGGAAAAGGCATAGGGGCAATGGAAAAAATTTCACATGCAAATTTCTCTTGAGAATTACCAAAAGTTTCTATTATTTGACAAAATAGAGGCTAAAAAGGATAGTAACACATAGAAGGAGCACTAGCTCACCATTAATCAAGTACCTTGAATCCATATAATAGTCAAATTTTAATATTGTGATCCTAAATTAGTGTTGAAATCTAGAAATTGTGCTGTACAAATTATCATTTCTAGGTCACATACTCAATTACAATGCCCACAACTTGGGAAAAAATAAAAAAAAAGGTTTCCAAAATTACTATAAATGAGTATGATACCAAGGTGGGCAATCACATTTGATCTCCAAAACATAAAAAATAAATAAAGTAGATGCTTCTTAATGAATAGAAGGTCTACAAAGGACTCCAAAATTAAGCCAAGGAAATGAGGAATGAAGGGGAATATTCCCAACAACCCCCACATACTCACCCACCATGAGGAGAGCCAAAAATCATGATGTACAACCATATGGTAGATCCTCATGCACACTACTAAAGAATAAGGGAAAATGATACTAGCATACATTTTAATGATATCACAATTGAATATTTTTATCATTAAATTCATTTTAATCCCAAATCAAAAACTACCTTATGTTCATTTTACTTACATACTAGCAAAGAAGAAAAACATATAAAATGATATACACATTTTATACCAATGTTAGCATGCAACAAAATAAATGATAATACTACCACCACTAATGTGGGTGGTTTACAATTCATTCCATTTGGAAGTTCCAAAATAATATTACATTTACATATGGGGACTAAAATATCCTAATTTATATAATCTTAACCTAACTATAAATGAAATAATCATTGAGAATACGAGACCTTCTTCTTATGTGTGATCCTTTCCTACTGTAATAGTTCTCCTAGTCCTCAAATGGTTTTAAGAATCATTTAATCATGTGGTTTTTTGAGGTGAAAAACATATAAGTAAATATCCCTAAAATAAGAGAATAATAACAAACTCTCACCTAAATATTATGGTCCATATAAAATTCTAGAAAAGAGGGGTAGTGTAATATAGAAGCTTGAGTTACCTTCAATAATAACATACATCGGTTTTTTCATGTCTCATGTTTAGATAAGGTAATTGGTTAATGAATCCCTACATATAATGTTACATAAGCTATATGAAGAGGGAAGAACCATTTTATATCCTAAATTAATTATTACACACACACAAAGAAGTTGAATACAATGACAATCGTAGACTACCTTCTTAAGTGGAAGCATTTTCCTATCAAAGATTCCACATGGGAAGATGAATATTTTATTTAGAAGTAATTAAAATTTTCTTATCTTCAAGAGTAATACTTGTGTGAAAGGGAACATTCTACACTAACCTATAATATGCATGTAAATATGTATAGTTAACTTGTGGGTGCATAGGCCTTAATTAAGTCATATTACAATTTCTATATTCTTATATAATTAGTTAGGATAGCTTGGTGGAATCTATGGAATATGCATAACATATATAGGAGGTAACTTGGTTAGTTCATCATCATCGTATTGTTAATTTTATTCTTATCGAAGACTTTCAATTTTTCATTCTTGACTTGATTTACTATTAAAGTATTTGTAACATATTTATTATTATATTATTATAACACAAAAATATTTTTATTGCATCATATCTCTTAATGATATATGTGTCTAATCATATGATATCTTAGTTGAGTAGTTAGGACATGAAAAGTAGGCATGATCCTAGAAAAAATGTGGTTTAACATGAAAGCTAGGACATGGAGAGCATACACTACTTGACCAAAATTATCATGATATGTAGGAAGAACAAAACTATAAGGCATAAGTTTGTCATCTCTAACTTAAAAAGGTATAACCTCATTATATACACAAAATCCACATATGTATCATTAAAAGGAATTGTACATCATAAATATTTATCATGAAAGATCTGCCATAAATCAAGTGATGTGAATGAAAGATAATCAAATGTAAAGTATCATAATGCTCAAGCACATTGCTAGCAATAGCCATAAGAAAAATAAAAGTAACATGAACATTAGGATATTAAAAATGATAGCATCCAAGATAGAAATAAAGGTTATAACTAGGTCAATGGAGAAGGAAGAGTTGCATACATGATGAATTAACAGGTCCATGATAATAGAAACCCATTTGTATGACAAAGGGACATAATATTATAAAAGTAATAATCTCGTATCTCAAAAATAATATGACCATGTCAAAATATGTCATAGAAGAATGGATAGAGGCTAAAGACAAGGGATGACAAGAATGCAAAACCAATTATATAACAAGAATACATAATCCAAGGGTGGATGCATTGGGATCAAAGAGATATTGTGCAATATATATCCAAACCCTTATGTGGATAAACCAATCATACACAAATAGGGGTGGATCCAAACACTAATCACACTCCTTATAAGATAAGTGCAATTAGAAAATAAAATATAGAAAACTTTAAAATAAGGACAAATCCTAAGGGGAGAACCTAAGGGAAGAACCCTAAGTCATGCAAGAATTCCAAGTTCACAAAAAATGTGGGGGAATTTGATAAGCAAGTTACATAAAGTATTTGGGAAAATTAGGTAATTATGTAATTGCACAAATAATTAGGCTAAACATATGAGTTAGGAATACAAATAACAAATGTTGAATTAAATGAATTTGAATTCTTGATACATAGCTAGATTTTAAAGATGGTACAATGATGTAAGAGATGTCAAAATTGATTTAACGCAATACTAGATTTTGAAGGCTTTCTTAGATGAATTTATTAGAATCAAAAAATTAATTTTTTTTCTCTTATTCAAAATTATACATGTGAGATTGATATATGTGAGTGTGGAACTAATTTGGCATGTTGACTGAAACTTGGAATAGTGGAAATGAATTGGCAAAAAAACTTTACTAGAATTCTTTTTCCTCAATCTTCTCATATCAAATTTTTGATAGGGACTATGTTTACAAACAAATTTAGAGAATCTAATAAATTGTAAGATTCATGTTATCTTTAGTTAGACCCCTATGATTATTGATTCAATGACTTTGAAATGATGAATAAGGACAACAAGTAAGAATGTGATGTATCTAGGTCTTTAAATACAATGATTGATTCATACATGTGACATTCCTACATGATTTCAAATAAATTAATGAATGTGTTTAAATTAGGGTTTGTCTACCACTCATGGAAGAAAATCCACTCCAAAAATTCCCCACACTTAGCTTGGCCTAGTTGTAATGCTCTGCTAAGGTGTTAGGTCCTGGAGACAACTGAGAGGGGGGGGGGGGTGAATCAGTCGTCAACTAATTTCAAACCAAAAACAACTTAACCAACTTAATGCTTAATACCGATAAACTAGTTAAGTATGTCGGTAGACAGTGTTAATAGTTAATAGCTATACCGGTAAAGATTAATGCATGAAACATAAATACAAAGTCATCCACAACACATAACACCAATATTTGTATGTGGAAACCCTGTAAGGGGAAAAACCACCGTGGGAAACCTTACCCACAATCAGATGATACTACTGCAGATAGTGAGTGTACATAAATGGGGTCTGCACATGCAGAAAGGCCAACAACCTAGAGCTCACTACTCAATCACAAAAATGGGAGTCACACTGACAATAGTTGGATGGTTAAATCCAATAAGAATGTACTGCACAAAATAGCATCTTCATATGTTGGATTCAGTACCGGTGTAATGCTGATATGCTTTCACAAAAACCTAACTTCACATTCAAATGATGTCTATGTGTATTGCACTACTTAATCTCGCATATACTTTCACACAATTCTTTTTTGCATTCCGCATTCGATCTTATAAATAAGATCTTACATTTATACCATAACCTAAGACCAATTTTAGTAGGTCGACTCTACAAGATATTACAATAAAAACATTTTACAAACAATATAATATCCGATGCAATAACCAATTGAACATGTCAGTTTAATGCATTTACAACAATAGTTAATCATTTCCTTAGCGTGCCATGCTGATCTGGAAAAGATAAACCTGCTGGTGTAACCCTAGGTAACCCTGGACCTATTTGCCAGTAAAAGAAAATATGCAAATATGAATATACCAATGATCAAAACTCCAGGACAAGGTGTCCAAATGATGTCTTCGACATCACCAAGTGTCTTCCACATCATTCCGAGTACCAGTGATCATTAAATCCTGTCGGTGAACTATATACCAGTAACTGTGCAATAGTTACTTGCTTGCCGGTGAATGCTGCTGGATCTCCAAAGTGCTACTATTTTAGTAGGTGTTGACATCAATGACAAAACCATACCAAAATACCAACAATCTCCCTCTTTGGCATTGATGGCAACACGGGATGGAAAAACCATCAAAGTGCCAAAGCAGAAATGCCAAAAACCAACAATCTCTAAAAATATCATAACCAGAATACAGAGAGTAATAGTCTCTCCCAAATATCAATCTCAACCCCTGGGAGAAACATGTGTTATCCAAAGTTTCCATACCAATCTCTCCAAAAGATAATGTGTTTTTCCATAGATATCTCTCCCCCTTTGACATCAAATGCCAAAGTTACAACAAAACTAAGTTCATATACAAAATACCAATCAATTCAATATACCAGCTACTCCCCCTGAGAAGTAGCTTCCTCATCAAAGATCAGAGTAAAAGATTTGTTTGTTAATTCTACTGGTTGATGACAATCATCAACTGTCTAAGTCTCTATCGGTGGTGGTATGACTCCAGGCTGATCTCTGAGATATTCAAAAGTCTCCTTAGGCAAAGGTTTTGTGAAAATATCTACAAGCTATTCTTTAGTATTCACATAAACCAGTTTTATCTCCTTATCTTCAACTTTTTCCCTTAGAAAATTCAGTTTGATAGAAACATGTTTTGTTTTAGACATGTTTTATTTTAGAAAGTAGTATTGGATTCTTAGATATATCAATTGCTATAGTGTTATCACAATATATGGTAATAGGTTCCTTGCATTTTACCTTTATGTCTTTCAACATTTGCTTGAGCCATAGTACTTGTGTACAGTTAGTTGTTGCTGCAACATATTCTGATTCTTTTGTTGATAAAGATGTACAACTCTGTTTCTTACTCAACCAAGAAACTAGTCTATTTCCAAGAAAGAATTCTCCGCCGGTGGTTCTTTTTCAATCATCCACATCTCCTGCCCAATTTGCATTTGTGTATGCATATAGATCAAAATTTTCATTTCTAGGATACCATAATCCAAGATTTATAGTGCCTTGTAAGTATCGGAAAATCCTTTTTACTACCAATTCATGATTTTCTCTAGGATTACTTTGAAATCTTGAAACAATACATACTGCATTCATAATATTAGGTCTAGTTTGTGTCAAATACAGTAAACTTCCTATCATGGATTTGTATCTAGTTGGATTAACAGGTGTAGATTCATCCCTTTGAGATAATTTGTCATTTGTAGTCATAGGTGTGCTTACCAGTTTAGAGTTCTCCATTCCAAATTTCTTTAGTAACTCTTTTAAGTATTTGGATTGACTCAAGAATATACCTTTGTCAGTCTGTTAAATTTGCAATCCTAAAAAGAATTTTATTTCTCCAATCATAGACATTTCAAATTCTTGTTGCATTTTAGTAGAAAATTCCTTACATAGACCATCTTCTCCTCCAAAGATTAAATCATCAACGAATACTTCTATAATCAAGATGTAATCATTAGTTATTTTGTAATATAAATTGTTGCCTACATTTCCTTTAGTAAAACCAATCTTTAAAAGATACTTATCCAATCTTGCATACCAAGCTCTTGGGGCTTGTTTCAGTCCATACAGAGCTTTTCTTAACCTGCAAACCATATCATTGTCATATGTCAAAGAAAATCCATCAGGTTGTTCAATATAGACTTCCTCTTCAAGATCTCCATTCAAAAATGCACATTTAATATCCATTTGATAAACTTTGTAGTTCTTGTGTGCTGCAAAAGCCAAGAATAATCTGATTGCCTCAATTCTAGCTACCAGTGCAAAGGTTTCATTGTAATCAACTCCTTCTTTTTGAGAATATCCCTTACACACTAGTCTTGCTTTATTTCTGACAACCTTACCATCTTCATTAAGTTTGTTTCTAAATACCCATTTGGTTCCAATTACATTTTTATCTTTAGGCTGGGGAACTAATGTCCAAGTGTTATTTTTTTCAATTTGTTCTAATTCTTCTTCCATAGCTTTAATCCAAAATTTATCTTCACGTGCCTCATTAACAAATGATGGTTCTATTTGAGAAATAAGACATACCTCTTCATTTGCCAATCTTCCTCTTGTCATAACTCCTTTAAATTTATTTCCAATTATCTGATCTTCAGAATGATTCAATCTTACATATCGGGGTGTCTTAGTTTGTTGTTGTTCTTCAATTACTGTGGAATCCTCAGATGGTACCGGGGTAACTGGACCTTCATTTTGTACCGGTGGATTTGGTGTAGGTTCATTTGTCACAATTTCTGTTGCCGGTTTAGAGTCTATATACCTTGAAGTTCCTCTGAATTATTCATCAATCTTTACATTTGTACTCTCAACAATTTTTTGTAATCTCTTGTTAAAACATCTATATGCCTTGCTCTTAGATGAATAACCAAGAAATATTCCTTCATCACTTTTAGGATCAAATTTGCCAATATACTCATCTCTTCTGATATAACATTTACTTCCAAAAATTCTCAAATATTTGAGGGTAGGAGTATTACCAAACCATAGTTCATGAGGGGTCTTACCAGTTTCACCTTTGATGTGAACTTTGTTGAATGTATAGACTGCTGTGTTGACTGCTTCTCTCCAATACACATGTGGTAAATTTGCTTCTAATAACATACTTCTTGCTGCATCCAAGATGGTTCTATTTTTCCTTTCAACAACTCCATTCTATTGTGGTGTCCGAGGTGCTGATAGTTGTCTTCTGATTCCATTCACTTCACAGAATGTATTAAAGTCCTTAGATGTGAATTCTCCTCCTTGATCTGATCTTAAGCATTTGATTTTCTTACCGGTTTCATTTTCAACCATTGCTTTGAATAGTTTGAACTTTCCAAGTGCTTCTGATTTTTCTCTGAGAAAAGTAACCCAACACATTCTAGAATAGTCATTAATGATTAGCATAAAATACCTATCACCTTGTAAGCTTTTAGTTCTAGTTGGACCACATAAATCAGTGTGAATCAAATCAAGAGCATTAGTGGATTTTTCTAGAATACTTTTGAAACTAGCTCTAACTTGTTTTCCAAATTGACATTCCTTACATATTGTATTCTAAGGTTTGACAATTTTAGGTAGATCTTTAACTGCCTTAGTAGTACTGATCTTTACCATGCAATCAAAGTTTACATGACATAGTCTCTTATGCCATAACCAACTTTCATCTATATGTGCAATCAAGCATGTCGCTTCATTGTTATTCAAATGAAAGATATTACCTCTAGTTTGATTACCGGTTGCAATTTCCAAACGAATTCTATTCATGATTTTGCATTTTCCATTTTTGAATTGTAACTAAAATCCTTTCTCAACTAATTGACCAACACTTAAAAGATTATGCTTTAATCCTTCAACATAGTAGACATTGTCAGTGTTAGGCTTTTCATCAAGAGATACTGTACCCTTACCTTTGATTGAACAGGCTTTGTCATCTCCAAATCTTACTAAACCTCCATTGCATTCTTGAAAGTTCAAGAATTTACCTTTGTCTCCTGTCATATGATGTGAGCATCCTGAGTCAATGATCCATTCATCCTTTACTTCAACTTTATCTGCTAGGGCTTGTTCTACCAGTTGAGCAATAGGTACCGATTGATATTCTATTATAGCAACAAACACCCATCCATTGTCTACCGGATCCTCATCAGAATCATCAGTCACACCTTCATCAACAATGTAACAAGATTTGTCTTTGTTCTTCTTAAATCTGTATCTCTAATATTCAGGATTAGGCTTGTATGTCCTAGCTTTTTCTCTTAGTCTACAATGTCTATCAGGGCATCTCGAAGCCATATGACCAATCTTATTGCAATTAAAACATTTAAAGGGTGCTTTACCTTCATACTTACTTCCAATTGGACCTTTAGGCATTTTCCTTGCAAATAGTGCTTTAAGTTCTTCAAGTTCTTCATTTCTTTCCTGCTTTCTTCAAGTTCTTTCGCATAAAAGGCTTTCCAATCAGATTTGTCAAATGATGGAGCAGATGATGTTGATGCTTTAAAGGTTAAATCTGTCTTTATAGTAGCAACAGGACCAAATTCTTCAATTTCAAAAGCTGAAAGTTTCCCAATCAATGTATCCCTAGTTACTGATGTATTAGGCATTGTTCTTAACTCATTTATAGCAGTAACCTTCATTTTATGTGTCGGTGGCAATCCTCTTAAGATTTTTGAAACAATTTCATCCTCACTTAAGGTTCCTCCACAACATTTAATACCTAAAACAATTTCATTTACTCTTTCCATAAAAGTAGAAATCCTTTCATCTTCTTCCATTTTCAAATGTTCATACCTGACTCGGAAGCTTTCAAGTTTTTGCAATTTTGACTATGGAATCTCCTTCATTCAGTGTTTCCAAATGATCCCAAATAGCTTTAGCAGTAGACCTATCTAATAATCCCATGACTTGTTGATCTGATAATGTGCTCAAAAGTGCTTCTCTTGCTTTACAATCATTTTCCTCATCTTTAGCCAAGGTAGTTGGACTGGGTTGACCAGGTACAACAGTAGTGTAACCTTTCTTTGTAACTTCCCAGACGTCTTTACCAATGCAATTTAGATGTGTCTCCATTCTGATCTTCCATATGCCATAGTTCGTTCCATCAAGTTTAGGACTGTCCTTCCTGAAATAATTAGTAGACATTGGATCTCCTCAAGTTGTTAAACTTCTGAAAAAGAGGACTAAGCTCTGATACCATTTGTTAGGTCCTAGAGACAACTGAGAGGGGGGGGGGTGAATCAGTTGTCAACTAATTTCAAACCAAAAACAACTTAACCAACTTAATGCTTAATACCAGTAAACTAGTTAAGTATGCCTGTAGACAGTGTTAACAGTTAATAGCTATACCCGTAAAGATTAATGCATGAAACATAAATACAAAGTCATCCACAACACATAACACCACTATTTGTACGTGGAAACCCTGTAAGGGGAAAAACCATGATGGGAAACCTTACCCACAATCAGATGATACTACTGCAGATAGTAAGTGTACATAAATGGGGTCTGCACATGCAGAAAGGCCAACAACCTAGAGCTCACTGCTCAATCACAAAATGAGAGTCACACTGACTACAGTTGGATGGTTAAATCCAATAAGAATGTACTGCACAGAATAAAATCTTCATATGTTGGATTCAGTACCGGTGTAATGCTGATATGCTTTCACAAAAACCTAACTTCACCTTCAAATGATGTCTGCGTGTATTGCACTGCTTAATCTCGCATATACCTTCACACAATTCTTTTTCGCATTCCGCATTCGATCTTACAAATAAGATCTTACATTTATACCATAACCTAAGACCAATTTATTAGGTCAGCTCTACAAGATATTACAATAAAAACATTTTACAAACAATATAATATCTGATGCAATAACTGATTGAACATGTCGGCTTAATGCATTTACAACAATAGTTAATCATTTCCTTAACGTGCCATGCTGATCTGGAAAAGATAAACCTGTCGGTGTAACCCTAGGCAACCCTGGACCTATTTGCCGGTAAAAGAAAATATGCAAATATGAATATACCAATGATCAAAACTCTAGGACAAGGTGTCCAAATGATGTCTTCGACATCACCAAGTGTCTTCCACATCATTTCGAGTGTCAGTGATCATTAAATCCTACCGGTGAACTATATACCAGTAACTGTGCAATAGTTACTTGCTTGCCGGTGAATGCTGCTAGATCTCCAAAGTGCTAGTGTTTTAGTAGGTGTTGACATCAATGACAAAACCATACCAAAATACCAACATGAGGAACCCAAAGGATACAACTATCTAACTCAACTAAGAAGTGAATTTTATTTTTTAAACATCTTAATGCATAATTTAATACAACACTCTATTAAAGATAATATCATGAACTTCATATGCACAAGCTAAAAAACAATACTAAACTATCCTCTAAGGTTCCTTAATGATGTTACTTAACAATTGACGATGCAAAAATAATTTTTATCTAATCAAAGTTATCAATTTAATCCATTCATGAAGAATTGAGAATTAATGAGATAGTTAACAAAACTAATGGTTCATTTTCATATAATTTTCACTAAAATGAGATACTAAAAACATTAATTTAACCTTTAAGACTAGGTTCATTTTAGGACCCAAATCCAAATGTTCCTACAAATCATAAAATGATACATAATTAACGTATACTTAATTTGAACTACATACTATCAACATCACAATTGCTAATATAAATTCTACAAGATCATTTCACTTAAATCACATCATAATTATAACATCTGCCTAGAAGGCATGTTCAATATTACAATTACATTTGATATAAACATAATATTGATATAAAGGATATATAAATCTTCACCTAATCTACTAAGATAACTCTATTCAGGTGAAGCAAATGGAGAATGAAGCAATGCCAATCCATGCAAGAACAAGTCCAAAATACTTGATGGAAGAAGGCAACTACCACTTGACCATGTGGACCCGAATGACCACCCCCCATGCTAGGAGATAGACATATGGTCAACATTCATACAAGCAAGGGATAAAACCATACAAGGTCACTACTTACATCCACAAGATATTAACCACAAGCAAGGAATACAAAGATGAACAACAACATACAAGAACAACTCCAGAGGACTTAAAATTTACAACACAAGAGTAGTGCACTAGTGCTCACAAGTGAAGAGTGTAATCACATGGCCTCTTCCAGGGTACACATGCGGTATTGACAACATTTCATGAGGACAAGGTGGTCGACTATGCCAACTCCAAATGTCCTATGGACATACAAACAATTCCAACTCCAAACGTCCTATGGATGGACAAGAAATGTCAATTCTAAACATCTCCCAGACGGACAAGCAATGCCACTCCACACACCACATAGATGAACAAGAAATGCCAACTCCAAACATCACATAGATGAACAAGCATCTTTTCAAACCCTTCTAGAGCCTATACGAGCACTTAGGACATGAGCGAGCAAACTTAATTATCTTGATTGATGTGAATTACTACCCAAACCCCTTATATTCATTAATTAAGATTATTAGTTGTTAAAACAACTCTCCCAATGGGTTGTCCTGGCAATCACTTAGGAACCCGACCACCATGGAGAACCACTCTCCCTTATGACACTATGCCTACCTAAACCCAAACAAAGTAAGAGATGAAATATGAATCATCAACAAATGAAAATCATAATATGATTTCAATAAGTCTCATAACATCATTACATCCATAAAGCATCAAATACCATATCAAAAAGAACAACATGGCTCAATCCAAGAAGGAGAGCAATGAGATTACACCAAGAGAGTTAATACGCCACCATAGGTATCCATAAAAAAAAGTCGATATGACAATCTAATCATAGTATTACTGACAAACAGGGCCTAAAACCAAACTCAACCTCTGGAGCCCCCACGAAAGATACCTGGGCCAAAACAACTGGAAGAGACAAAATCCTGACACTTGTTGGTTCAGATTACTATTAATATTATTGGACAAGGGTTTATTTTTAGTAAACAATAATAAAGGCACACTTTAATAATACCCACATTGACCTTAAAAAATTCAATGATAAGGAACAATTAAAATACTCATGGTCACTTTCAAATTATAAAGAGATTCCAATTAAAATTACGTAAATACATTTAATTCAATTATTCAATGTTAATCAACCCAATTATGTTAAACAAACTATATTATCACAATACACAAGCATTATTAATTACTTAATTAAAATAAACTTCATTTCATTGAATTTTCATTCAAGACTCAATAAAATAATAATAATTCCTTTCCCACAATATATCTAATCTCAACTACAATATTTAAAATATTTAATTCAATTAATCAATGTTAATTAACATAAATTCAGTAATATTATTCTTGTCCAAATATAAGCAAGTTTAATTTTTTTACCATTAACCTAACAAGGATAACTAGGAGGGTAACTTCAATCCTATTATGCATTACAACTAATTAAGTCACATCAGTTTACAACGCAATATATATGTAAATAGATAATGCACTTTCATTTACTTTCCATCCAAATAAACTAAATAGTATCCTAGATAATATTTACAACATAGTTCATTCTAAATATAATTGAATCATTTACTGACAAAATTACTATTAAAACTATATCTAGATCAACGAAATAAATAAGGAAGCCAAAAATCAATCTCCCAAAGAAGTAATAATCCAATTAATCTTGTAAATATCTAATTCATGCTACAAGGCATTAAGATTATATGGTTATTGGGTAGAATAAACCTAAATCTATTCAACTTCCAAGACTATATGACAAAAAGAAATAATGAACAACCAGGACAATGCAATATAAACATATCTAATCTATTATCTAACTCTCGAATTTACAAACTATAAATTATAATAAACTATGTGTCACTCAAAACTTTACAATAAGATAAGTAAACATCTTGGTCACCAAAACCTAGCCAAAACCCTAAAAACTATCTCAGCCTCTACACTATAATATGACTAATATAATTCAAACCACTGAATCTTATTGGGTGGATGATATTTCATCGTTGCTTGTGAAAACTAGAGTGTTGGTTGGCTGAGGTTGGCAGCTAGCAAAGATTGTATGGGTGTAGACATGGGTGCCACCTCCATTATGAGGGTGGAGAGATCCCCTCCCCCACACTCTGTGGATAGAGGACTCCCCACACAAGTGGGAGAGAGCCTCCCCACGATGTGGGTAGAGGTATCCTCATGTTGCATGGGTAGAGAGCCTCCCCACACTATGTGGGTAGAGAGCCTCTCCTCCACCAAGTGCAGAAAACCAACAAATAACCAGGGGCAAAAAAAACAAAAAGAACTAGGAATGACAGGGAATTGAAAGAATATTATATGCAAACTATAGAATAAAGAGCCAAAATAACAGTCTATAGTCTTCCTATCTAGTCATGGACTGAGTCTTAGCCTTGAAAAAAACTAAATTTAAATTGATATAATCTTATAGAAATAAATACAACAAATACATTATTCAACTCCAAGGACATTTGAGAAAACAAAAGCAATACTCAGAATGACATAAACATATCAACAAATCCCAAACAATGCATAATCTCAAGCTTAATTCCCATTCTAGTTTAATGAGTAAGAACAGAAGAAACAATCATGCTCAGTAAAACAAAGTAAAGAGACAATCTGTAAATCACAATTAAAACCCAAGCTTGAAGGCACGCTCTGCAAACTTCTATCCAGTCCAAATTTCCTTTGCACAGTCCTCCCTTTGATCCCTCCAATGTTTCCTCAAATTTTCTTCCAAAAATTCCCCCCTTCCTCCCAGAATGCTTTTGGGAGATTAAAACCTCTTCAACTGTTCAACCAACTATTCTCGAATGATAAATAATTGCTTAATTATCTTGCCATTAGCTATAGTTTAAGTTTTTAATTATTTATATTATTGTACTTATTTAATAATTTAGATTATTTAATTATAATTTGTTGATTAATTTATTAATATGGTCATAAATATTATATATACATATATTATAGTATTATTTAGTAATAAATGTAAATCATATAATTAATATTAGAATAAACAATTAATGCAAAAGACTTGGATAACCATTACTTACAAAAACACATACAAGCATAAACAAGATTATTAGATATTGCCTATGTGGCATTCTAATTAAGTGGACACATGACAAGGATCTTGCCCTAATATCAAGCAAGGGTTTATGGTTGGGATAAACAAACCAATATTCTATCTCCCACAACCTCCATCGGGATTATGTATGCACGGTCAAACTTGTAGAACTAGGTGGAGTCGATGCCCTATACCTGCAACCCTACATCACAAATGAACACATATACAAGTATGATATATCCAATATGTACTTGCTCATCGGTGAAGGGAAATCATTACATCATATGTCTCTCTAAAGAGAGTGACAATACATCATCTCCTCACACCACAACCAAGAACACACACATAAATACATGAATCCAATCTCAATGCATTTCACCTATCATAAAAAATCACATCTCATGATCTGACTAAATCTGTTAGTACATGGGTTAGTAAGTATTAAATGATATGCATCACTTGATCATCACTTATTCATATGGGGCAACATCAAATTCTATTGCAACATAACCATTAACATGACATAGATCCACTCTAACATTATAGTAGAACCTCATAAGGACAATCATCATCCATACCTAATAGGTTTACGAGAATTAGGGTTAGATACTGATATTACCTCACAAGTAGTAAACATAAACCTACTTCAAAAATCATTCCAAAACACAGAATCAACATCACCTGTAATGCCCACCAAAATACCCTAGAGAAATACACTAACTAACATGCAATAAAGATAAAAAAAATTTAAACATCAACTACTCAAGTGCAATAATCAATCCATTAAACACAATGACTTTCATGCATAACAACAATACCATAAGAACATTTAACACTAGTAGAAATAAACACAACACATCTAAGCATTCTTTAAGGCATCTCAACATCATTACTTAAACTGACCATAACCAATAACACAATATCATAAGCATGATAACACAATTACCACCATATACTAATGCATACTAATTCCTAACATAATTTATTCCTTCCATGCATATATGATCATTCACTATTCTATAACATGGTTATATCCATCTACTAAGCATGCATTAACCAACAACTTCTAAGTTCATTTAACAACACCAATACCAAATGTTCCTACTCCCAATTATTTATACCTTCCTATCATCATGCACTAATCATAATTAATCTATCACATTTCCAACATCTCATCAGATATACACATCCATAAATCCATTTCCATTAATAAGCCAATGTCACATTTCCAACATCTCATCAGATATACATATCCATAAATCCATTTCCATTAATCTTTTACAACAAGGAACGTAGCTCTTGTTAAAATTACAATTTCATCCTAAATCAATATATACATTTTCCATATAATCAAAAACATCAATCTTCTATCAGATTCCATCCATATTTGGGAAGACAAGATATCCACATCCACACAAGAGAATCCAACGAAGAACATCCCAATGGAAGAAGGCATCAAACCACCTGACCATGTGGAACCAAATGAACCACCCCTCATGCTAGGAGATGACACAAGATCTCACTCACACTCTAGATCTAGGCTGACACCTAACAACCAAAGGAATAACCAACAAGTACAAGAATGCAAATATAAAACATCCAAAACAAAACCTCCAAGGGCAACTCATCAAATCAATACTCCACGCACTAGGACCTACATGTAGGGAAAAAAGAGTGTCATCACATGCGACATGTGGGTACCTGGGCACGAGTCCTGATTATCCCAGAAATATAAGTGGAGCCATCTCAATCATTATGGAGTGAGGGAGATTATCTTCTTGGGTTACCAAGGCCTTCCCAGTCCTATCCCAGTCTACCACCACTAGGCAAGGCAAAGGGGCCTAACCGTTTCTTATCTTATTAGGATGAACTACTCTACTGAAACCCCAAGGATTATTAATTAAGTTATAAATTTTACAAAGGAAAACTTCTAGTGAGATACTAAAAAATCTAGACCCCGGGTTGACCTAGCTATCTACTCTGCATGATCCCAATCACTCACTTAGAAGCCCACTCTTCCCCTTGCATGCACCTATACTTTAGGATAACAACAAAGAAATCCATAACATAAAATAATTCAACATAACCATGAGCTCACAAAAATTCAACATAACCATGAGATCACAACAATCTAACAACATGGAAATCATCATATAAGAATCCAACAAAGGAACCCGACTGCAAGGCAATTGCATATACAAATTATATGGCCAATAGAAATATTAAACAAACCATAAATCAAACCTAGCACAACTCAAGCATCAGAAAATAACCTCTGGATATCGAAAAACAATTACAGAAATCTCAAAAATTACCCAAACTGGCAAACTGACTCAAACAGATGACTAGCGCATTTACCCTATAGATTAGTGCATATCCTTAATAGTCTAGCATATTTTCTTAACCTTTTAGTGCATACATCTAATTAATAAATGCATATGACATATAAAATGGCACATATAACATACAAAACGATGAATACAACACACAGTCTAGCACATATAACCTAATATATGACGCATATGATCAAATATTTAGCGCATATAATTACAGTTTTAGTGCATATGATTCAGAGACCAAAAAATGAGAATGGAAAGATAAAATCATGATTTGCAAAATAAAATCATACAGATAACATTAAGTCCCATTAATACAACCAAAAAAGATGCAATTCTGATAATAAACTAAGGGATATAAAATCCAAGCCCAAAATGAACTCTTAAGGACATGATTCAACTCTGAAATAATAACTCCCGACAATGTCCAGCCATAAAAACTCATGGGACAACAAATAAAAAAAAACCACCAGCAAACTAGGATACCAACTTTCTTCTAGAAACAAAACCAAGCTTTCAATCCCTAAGAAGATCTACCTCAAGAGAAC